>NC_090654.1:237391936-237569206 GCF_040937935.1 Hyperolius riggenbachi | reverse complement strand
GATTCCAAAAACATGTTTGTTTACACAGGCAGCAATGCAGCACACATCACACACTGCAAATACCACACACACACTGCACAAACCAAACACATACCGCACACCATAGCGCAAACGGCTTACACCATACACACTGCAAATACCACACACACTGCACAAAGCAAACACATACTGCACCGCACAAACTGCTTACACCATACACACTACAAAATACCACACACATCACATACCAAACATACTGCAAAGAGCACCGCACAAACTGCTTACACCATACACACTGCAAATACCACACACATCACATACACCACACACACACTGCACAAACCAAACACAGACTGCACACCACACTGCACCACACCAACTGCTTACACCACACACACTGCAAATACCACATACATTACATACACCACACTGCACAACCAAACGCATACTGCACACCGCACCGCACAAACTGCTTACACCACACACACTGCAAATACTGCACACATTACATACACCACACTGCACAAACCAAACACATACTGCACACCGCACCGCACAAACTGCTTACACCATACACACTGCAAATACCGCACACATTACATACACCACACTGCACAAACCAAACACATACTGCACACCACACCGCACAAACTGCTTACACCATACACACTGCAAATACCGCACACATTACATACACCACACTGCACAAACCAAACACATACCGCACACCACAGCGCACAAACTGCTTACACCATACACACTGCAAATACCGCACACATCACATACACCACACACTGCACAAACCAAACACATACTGCACACCGCACCGCACAAACTGCTTACATCATACACACTGCAAATACCGCACACATCACATACACCACACACTGCACAAACCAAACACATACTGCGCACCGCACAAACTGCTTACACCATACACACTGCAAATACCACACACACATCACATACACCACACACACTGCACAAAGCAAACACATACCGCACCGCACAAACTGCTTACACCATACACACTGGAAATACCACATACATCACATACACCACACACCTCACAAACCGCCTACACCACACATACTGAACACACCACATACCACAAACCGCTTACACCGCAAATACCATACAAAGAACACACATCACACTGCACAAACTGCTCACACCACACACTGCACAAATTGCTCACACCACACACTGCACAAATTGCTCACACCACACACTGCAAATACTGCACACACAGCTCCATATCAAGACAAGACAAGACAAATAACATTTATATCGCGCTTTTCTCCTGGCGGACTCAAAGCGCCAGAGCAGCAGCCACTAGGGCGCGCTCTATAGGCAGCAGCAGTGTTAGGGAGACTTGCCAAAGGTCTCCTACTGAATAGGTGCTGGCTTACTGAACAGGCAGAGCCGAGATTCGAACCCTGGTCTCCCGTGTCAGAGGCAGAGCCCTTAACCATTACACCATCCAGCCACGACTGACCGATATCGATGTGCATTCACTCAGGCAAAAACACACACATACATACAAACTGCTTACACCATACACACTGCAAATACCGCACACCGCAAAACCACAAACATCACATACACCACACAGACGCACACCTCACAAACCACCTACACCACACATACTACATACACAGCTCCATATCAATGTGCATTCACAAAAACACACACATATATACAAACACATACACCAGTTTTTATAAAAGGTCATTTGTCCAGCAGCACACTGTTGTACCTGTAGACTGTTTTGTAGCCTCATCCAGTGCAGGATAGTGTGACTTTGAGGCTCCAGTGTGTTACATTCAGCCCAGAGATCCTGAGATTGCAGGAGGATAGTGGAGGAGGGGGGCGTGTACAGGAAAGCCAGCACGCTGTGATAGCATCTAGAGCCCCTGCTGTGCAGTCTCCTCTCACCTCCTCAGCTGTGTCAGCAAGGCGAGCCTGGGATGCTGAATAGCCCTGGAAGCCCTGTCATCACTCAGCCTCCATGGACAACTGGCTGCTGTAGGCAGCTTTCCCATCCTGGTCAGTGTGCTCAGCTGCTTGAATAATCACCCCCGAGAGAGCAGCTTCCGTCCCTGCAACTGTGCGCCGCCATATTGTTGTAGCCCAACACAGAAACAGCAGCTTCTGATTGGCCCTTAGCTCAGAATCACGCCCAGCCCACAGCTGCCGGCCCATCCAATTATTTACAGATCCAGCAGCACAGCCGCCCGCCCCTACCCGCTTATAGCTGATCATCCAGCCACCCAGGGAGAGTGACTGTACAACTGAGAACTGTCTTTGACAGGCGGCTGGATACTTCCGGTTTTGGGTGGCTAGGGGGGGGCAGCAGCTGGCCAGGGGGTGTCGTCTGCCCCATTTTGCCATACGTGCGGACGCCCATGAACATGTATTTGTTCCTTCTTTTTGCAACTTTCTTACACTTTGTTACTGTTTTTATTCTCTTTTCCAGTATAATATGTAAGCATATATAATCCCTCTTTTTTGACTGGTCACTTTGTGCGTATTTCATGTGTAGATTTTATATTTGTCATTGTATGTGTTAATGCATGTTAGATGGTATCTCTTTTTCTGTGTTGTCTGTCTTCTGTTTTTTTACAGATGGGGTTCGACTAGTATTTTTCATGGTGAAGAAGAGTTTGGCATGGGGTTTGTTATCACATAACATGTGTTTGCTCTGTCTCCTTGCAACTTTCTTGCACTTTTTGTTTGTTTTTTATTCTTTTTTCCAGTATAATAAGTATGCATATATGATTTATTTATTTTTTTACAGGTCACTGTGCGCATTTCATGGGTAGTATTTTATATCTGTTATTGTATGTGTTAATGCATGTAAGTTGGTATCTCTTTTTTTGTGTTGTCTCTCATCTGTTTTCTTACAGACGGCGGTCGACAAGTATTTTTCATGTTGAAGAGGAGTTTGGCATTGGGTTTGTTATTACATGTATTTGTTCTTTCTGCTTGCAGCTTTCTTACTCTTTTTGTCTGACTTTATTTCTCTTTTCCAGTATAATATGTATGCATATATAAACAATCTTATTTCATGGGTAGTAATTTATATCTGTTATTGTATGTGTTAATGCAAGTAAGTTGGTATCTGCTTTTTTGTGTTGTCTCTCTTCTGTTTTCTTACAGATGGCGGTCGACAAGTGTTTTTCATGGTGAAGAAGAGTTGTGCATGTGAATTGTTAGTTGTTTTCTCTTTTTCTGTGTTGTCTCTCTTCTTTTGTCTTCCAGATGGAGCTGGAGAAGTATTTTTTATGCTGATGAAGAGTTGGGCATGGGATTTGTTGTAACATGTATTTGTTCCTTCTTTTTGCAACTTTCTTACACTTTGTGACTGTTTTTATTCTCTTTTGCAGTATAATATGTAAATATATATAATCCTCCTTTTTTGACTGGTCACATTGTGCGTATTTCATGCATAGATTCTATATTTGTCATTGTATGTGTTAATGCCTTGCCTTTTGTGTACAACAGTTGTCCGAAGAGAACCCCAGATAGCGATGTAAATTTATCTCTCTCTCTCTCTCCTGGGCCCATAACCCTGAGGTTGATGGATTGAAACCATCCTCTGCTAGGTGTACTTTGTTTTTTGTTTTTTACACCTTGCTTTACCACATAGGTTCTCAACATGCGGTACGCGTACCCCAGGGGGTACTTCTGATGGTTCCAGGGGGTACTTTGGCTTGATATAATTAACCAAGTATAACAAATTTAGAGTTTTAGAAAATGATAAATCCTATATAAACAACACTAAATTAGTATTTTAGCTAATTAAAAGCAACAGTAAATGCTTGGAAATTGTTTACAACCAATTATTATGTACTATGATTAAAAATATATTTGTCAAGGGGTACTTGAGATAATGTTTACTATGGCAGGGGGTACTTGGTGAGTACAGGGTTTTAAAAGGGGTACATACCAATAAAATGTTGAGAAACACTGCTTTACCACATGGGCCAATCAGTGGCCATAGCTATTTCAACTAATGTATCCCTCTTAAACTTGAAGGTTATATACAAACGTAAGCAGAGTGGTGCAGCAGAAGCGTGCTGGGCCCATAACCTAGAGGTTGATGGATCGAAACCATCCTCTGCTAGGCATGATTTCATTTTTGCACCTCGCTTCATCGCATGAGCAAAACGATTTCCATAGCCCTGTAAGAGAAAGTGTTATAAGGGCCCTGCCATAACATAGATATTACGGTAGCTACGACTACTCCTGGGACTTTCTTGTAGTTGAAGAGATGAGTGAACTGTGACACCACACTTAAAAACAAAACAAAAAAAAAAAACAGCAAACAGAGAAGCTTCCCCATATTTTTACATTACTATCTATGTTACAGCAAGCCCTAATGACACTTTCTCCTATGGGGCTATGGCCACCGATTGGCCCATGTGGTAAAGCAAGTTGTAAAAACCAAAGTACACCTAGCAGAGGACGGTTTCGATCCATCAACCTCTGGGTTATGGGCTCAGCAAGCTTCCGCTGCGCCACTCTGCTGCCACCCCGGGAATGCTTAGTTGTAGGAAAAAGTGGCGTTAAACTTCTTGGAGCAGACTTACTTCCTCCCTCCAAAAGACACACATACATCCCCATAAAATCATTTAGTAGCAACTGCATGCAGTCTCTGTGGTGCAATTGGTTAGTGCATTCAGCTGCTAACCGAAAGGTTGGTGGTTCAAGCCCACCCAGGGACGGCCTTGCCTTTTGTGTTCAACAATTGTCTGAAGAGAACCCCAGATAGCCATGTAGATTTATGGTATATCACAATGGTACATGCTAGGCTGGCTTCAGCAGGCAGTGTTGGTGGTATAGTGGTGAGCAATAGCTGCCTTCCAAGCAGTTGACTTGGGTTTGATTCCTGGCAAATGTATGTGAGTGGGCTTTTGACATCCTACAAATCCCTGGAAGACATGGAAAGGGGGGTGTTGTTCTTTTCGGATATCTGTAATATCCGCGGATATTAGTGTTATGCGCCCAAATATCCGCGGACAGCTATCCGGATTTTGCCCCAGGTATCCAAAATCCGAATCCGGTCGGATAGCTGAAAAAGTTTGGATAGTCCGGGTTACCCGGATATCCGGAATCCTGATGAGCAGCACTGCTCCCCGTCTCTCTGATTCAGGTTTTCTAAATGCATGCATAGAAGCTGATTAATTAACACTTGATTTGGAGCACTTGGATAAATCTATCAAAGCAGTGTTCCCCGCTATATCATCGGAACTGCCAAATTTCGATGGTAAACTCGAAATTTGGAATCCGAGAGCTCAGCCCTGTTGCGGACTACACAGAAGTGCAGTCCTCTTACTGCAACGGATCCCGCTGATCTATTGCAGCGTGACAATTCTGAACAGCTCCTATATATAAAATTGGAGTCATTCACTCTACGCTTAGCAATGAGCGGAGAACGGACATAAAAAAGAAAGGCTCAGTTCCCACTGGAGTGGAGAACGGACTAATGGCTGATTCACACTACACAAGCTTTTAAAGCGCTAGAGATTAGAGATGGCCCAAACTGTTCGCCCGCGGACAGTTCCCGGGGAACAACATGTGTTCATTAACATATGGCGCGTTCAACCAGCCCCCTATACATTATAATGGAGCCAGAAATTGACCCCTAACCCCAGAGTCAGCAGACACATGGCAGCCAATCAGCTATCCCTCCCACCTGGACCATCCATCCCCCCCACTTATCAGAAAGAAAGCACAGCAGCCATTTAGCAGTCTGTGTTTAGCTTCTGTGCTAGGCAGATCAGGGAGAGTGTGCTGCTGACAGGGATAATGTTAGTTAGGCCTGTGTTCCTTGTCCTCAGTGCAGATTCTTGCTGCTACCACAGTATTCCGAGCAGCTGATAGCCCTTCTTAGGGCAGGTAATTTTTTTTTCTGCTATTGTGCACTGGACAGACACAGCAGCAATACATGTATGCTATTGGAGACAGGGCTACTGATCATAGAAGTGCACTGACTAGATAACCCAATAATCCTTCACCACCACTACTGGCAACGTATATTCACTACTACTTCCCTGGCAGAGTTTTTTTTTTTTTTTTTACTTACAGTATCAAGAAAAAAAAGGACAGGCAGGGACAGGCCACACCACAGGGGTCGTGCTGCTGTGATTTCCTGTGGCCCTAAGATATTGCCCAATGTTCAGAGGCCACGTACCTTGAACTTAAAAAATGTCACAATGACTGGCTTACACAGCAGCACACCCCACTTCTACTGCTTCTGCTAGGAACCTTGCCACAACATCTTCATCCTCCCCTGATATGGGCACTCTACAAGGTAACTGAACTACCTCAACTTGATCATAGGGGCTGGAAAACCGCAACTGCCTGCACTCCCACGAACGTGCACGCAAGAATAGCAACCGTCATCACTACACAAAGATTGCCACCGAGAGGATTAACATTTACGTTCTGGAAGATTTAACTAGTCAAAACAATAATTTGCTCACCTGAGGTTATCACTAAAGCTCTTTGCGTTTTTTTGCGGTGCGGTAAATGTTGAGTTTTGTCTGTCAGTATGAGCCGAAGGCTTACATTACCTGATCGACGCGTACACACGCCAGATGTTTTAAAGCACTTTATTCCACAAATTTTGGAATGTAATGTGATGTGATTTCTGCTCTTTAGAGATTAAAACACAACTCTGGGTCAACTTATGTAATGTTTCGGGGGACTTTTGCCATGGATCCCCCTCTGGCATTCAAGGTCCAGGTGTTAGGCCCCTGTAAACAACTTTTCCGTCACTTTTGTGGCCAGAAACCATCCCTCTTGGTTTTAGAATTCGCCTGCCCATTGAAGGCTATGGCGATTCGCAAACGTTTGCGGCAAAAATGTCAAGCTCGCAACATTACTACTGGAGAGTTGAAAAGCTCTCGCTAATGGAACGCTATGCTATGGAGGATTTTTACTAAATCACATCGCGCCAGTGTGAACACACACATAGGAGAACACTAGCAAGAGCTTTTAAAATCACAAAACGCCTAGAAAAGTTCTTGTAGTGTGAATAAGCCTTTAGGGACCATTCACACTTAACAGCGCAAAACAGTAGCGCTTCACTTTTGCATGGGTGATTTTACAGCGATTAGTGCAATAAAATCACTGTATACTCTCACGATTCAGAGCGATCGCGATCAGTGCTTTTGAAAGCACTGTATCGCAATCACTCCTGAATCGTAGCAAAGTGCTGCAAGGTACACGTTTTGCGATTGCCGCTAATCGTGAAACACCTGCGATTGGTGGCAATCGTGACAGTGAGATTACTGCCATAGGTTAATATTGCGCTAGCGCTTTGGCGATTAGCAGGAATCACCCACTAATCACCCAAGTGAGAATGGGCCATTTTAGGGCCAGTGCACACCAAAAACCGCTAGCGGTTTTTGAAGCGGCTTTTCAGAGCGATTCTAGGCATGTTTAGAGAGATTTTCTAAACATCCCTAGCGGTTTTTGGAGCATTTTTGTGTAGCAGATTTTATATTTTGTTACAGTAAAGCTGTAACTGAACAGCTTCTCTAACAAAAACGCTTGGTAGACACCTCAGAGGTCTCAAAGATGCTGCAGGACTCAAGTTTGCGTTTGGGGGAAAAACGAGCCGCTCTGGTGTGTACCAGCCCATTCACTAACATTAGCCAAGCGATTTTCCCCCTGAAAGCGTTTTTAAAAATGCTCAGAACCGCTCTTTGTGTGCACCAGCCCATAGACAGTTTGTTGAAGGTATGGAGTCTGATGAGAAAGATTTATTTATTTTTAGAGAAAATGACTCACAGAACAAATTGACTTCTTTAGAAGATTAAGACTGCTGTCATTTATTAAATCTGTTAAGAACACAGATACAAAGCACAGTAAAAGGCCACAGGAGAGGAAATCAGTGTGGCTTATAGACATCTGTACAAACACATGCTTAAACCTGATGAATCCCATGATATCTCACACCAACTGTCATTAGAGGCCCAGTTGTTACAGGAAAAAAGTCAACCACTTTATAGTAAGTTCTTGGTATTAATGGAAATGAAAAGTTTGAGCAATAGTGGAATTAAATGCCATTAACAAGAGCAACCCAGTTCAATGAAAGGATGAATAAACCTGATCTTCTCATTGCATGGGAAAAAGCAGAGCACAGCAACCAATCAGTGACTGTTTGGAATTTCGCTCACTATATTTTGCCATCATAGAGATGGTTAATGAGATGCAAATAAACCTGGCTTGTATGCAAAATTTATGCAGCTTGGAACAGAGCCAGACAAATTAACTTCCTGTAGATTTTGATTGGCTCATTTTTCAAACTGCATAAAAACTTGGAACTATCTGCATCTCATTTACCAGCTCAAGTTAGTACACACCGTTCTTTGTTTCCACACAGCGGCAGGGCCGGGCCGAGGCATAGGCTGGAGAGGCTCCAGCCTCAGGGCGCAGTGAAGGAGGGGGCGCACAATTCATTCAGCTGTCATTCCTAATTGTGTATGAAGCAGAAAGAAATAAGAAAAGGGGATACATAGCAGTGACTGCAAGCCAGATAACTAGATATTAAGGTGTTGGGGGCCCTGGGGCACCTCTTAGTCTAACAGCAATCAGTGAGTGACAGCTGGGGTGGGAGGGGTGGAGGGGCGCACTTTGGTGTCTCAGCCTTGGGTGCTGGAGGACCTTGTCCCTGCTCTGCACAGCGTCATTCTTTCCGTTCTCCCGTGCGCGATTCCAGATCCAAAATTGCTGCCTATTGAAATCAATTGTCTGCTTCCGAATTGTGCGTGGAACACAACCCATGCAAATCCCCACTGCTGTCCATAGGCACAGCAGAGGGATATGGATGCAAAGTTGCATTACCAAGGGTGCTGGGTCTGTGCAAATTGCAGAATATGGAAACCTAATAAAATTTTACACTCTTAGATCCTGCTTAAAGGACATCTGAGGTGAAAATAAACAGATGAGAAAAACAGTTTTTTCTATTCTCCTAAAAATGATTTTTTTTTATATTGAAATCTAGTTTTTAAGTTTTCTCTGCTCAATGAAACCTTCCTTGAAATATGCCAGAGATAAAATCTATGAACTATTGGACCTTTGTATCTCTTTCCTGCTCTCTACAGCCATAAAACACTTTCCTGTCAGTAAATGGCTTCTATTACTTGTCAGTAAGGGTTATGCTATAGTCTGGCCCAGTCCGACCTGGACAGAAACTGTCACTTGCATACATGACGTTTAACTCTTTCAGACAAAGAAAAAAAGGAACACAGCCTAGTTATTTGTGTGCTTGGTACTATACATTTACATGTCTATCTCATCATGTCACGTCACCTCAGTTGTTCTTTAACCTCCTTAGCGGTAACCCTGTGTGTGACACGGGGTAAGCCGCCGGAGGGTGCCGCTCAGGCCCTGCTGGGCCGATTTTCATAATTTTTTTTTTGCTGGACGCAGCTAGCACTTTGCTAGCTGCGCCAGCACCCCGATCGCCGCTATCCGGTGCGGCGCGCGCCCCCCCCCCCCAGACCCCTGCGCTGCCTGGCCAATCAGTGCCAGGCAGCGACAAGGGGTGGATCGGGTCTCCCAATGGCGTCCCGACGTCGCTGACGTCATCCCGCCCCGTCGCCATGGCAACGGGGGAAGCCCTCCAGGAAATCCCGTTCTTTGAACGGGATTTCCTGATCGCCTATCGCCGGAGGCGATCGGCGGGGCTGGGGGGATGCCGCTGAGCCCTGGGCTCGCTACATGATTTAAAAAAAAAAATATCAAAAAAAAAAACTGCTGCGCTGCCCCCTGGCGGTATTTTTCATACCGCCAAGGGGGTTAACCTCCCTGGCGTTCTGAATCCCCGCAGCCGCGGGTGGTTTTTTTTAACCTAATTTTTCTTTTAAAATCATGTAGCTAGCCTAGCGCTAGCTACACAATTCCCCCCTCCCTGCTTCCTCCCTCCCACCCTTCTGATTGCCGCCGGCGATCATGCCCATCAGGAAATCCCGTTCTGAACCCGATTTACTTCAGGGCTTCATCAACGTCGTGACTTGAGTGAGTCCCGATCCACCACTCAGCGCTGCCCTGATTAGCCAGGCTGCGCACGGGGTCTCGGGGGGGGGGGGGCTGTTACGCAGCGGGTAGCAGCGCATCGGCGGCGAACGGAGAAATGTGCAGCTAGCAAAGTGCTAAAAAAAATATAAATTCAAATCAGCCCACCAGGGCCTGAGCAGCGCCCTGCGGCGTTACTGGACGAGCTGAGCTCGTCCGTAATGCCCAGGAGGTTAAAGTGGCAGGATACATATTCATAACTGTGGTTAAAGGGTCATCAAAATGTCTGATGATTAATGCAATACACTAATAGCTAGTCCACTCTCCATCCACAGGTCCAGATTACATGGAGAGTGTCCCACCGTTAAATGTGAACCTGAAGCTGGGAAGGGAAAAAAGCCACTAACCTATGTAGAGGGAAGGCTCTGGATCTCAAAGTCTTCCCGATCCTTGCTCCACCACTGTTCCCTCAAATGTATTTGACCTGCAGATTGAGTGCCTCTTCAGCTCTCCTCAAGCAGGCAGGGCTAGTGGATTGTGTACGTGGGAGTCCGGGCTTGCCAATGTGCAGCACGGGTGCGCATATCTTCAGAAGCCCTGGGGATGAGAATACTCCTGAAGCCTGCTGATGAGTACCAAAGATGAGTCAGCTCTAAACCATCGAGACCGAATGAGGATTTGGGAGGCTCTATGGGATCCAAAACCTTTTTAGATACAGCCTATTTATAATTAGATTTGCAAATGAATACCCACATTTTTACCTCATCATGTCGCTTGAGGTACCATTAAGGAGAAACCGTAACCTTGGATTGAACTTCATCCCAATCAGTAGCTGATAACCACTTTACCATGAGAAATATTTAACTTTTCTCAAACGGGGGAGCTGTATGGCTGATATTGTAGTGAAACCCCTCCCACAGCGTGATGTCAGCACCAGGGTGCAGACATCAGAATGTGGGACCCTTGCGGGAAAGAACAGCTGTTTCCAACTGCCAAAAATGCATCATCTCTTTCCACAGACATCACCTGCCAGCAGTAAAGATGTCGCCATGTGATAAATGTCAGAATATTAATCAGGGAGAGGAAAGATTTTACAACAAGCAAGCACTGACTAAATAATTTATACATAATTAGTGTAAAAAATAAGCACTTTTTTTTCCATTACGTTATTTTCAGTGCAGTTCCTCTTTATGTCTGGGCAACTAGTCTTCCTTCTTGTTTCAGGACAGTATGCAAAACTATTGGAAGCATAAGGTTATGCTTATGCTTATGCTGAGGTTATCACTAAAGCTCTTTGCGTTTTTTTGTGGTGCAGTAAATGTTGAGTTTTGTCTGTCAGTATGAGCCGAAGGCTTACATTACCTGATCGACGCGTACACACGCCAGATGTTTTAAAGCACTTTATTCCACAAATTTTGGAATGTAATGTGATGTGATTTCTGCTCTTTAGAGATTAAAACACAACTCTGGGTCAACTTATGTAATGTTTCGGGGGACTTTTGCCATGGATCCCCCTCTGGCATTCAAGGTCCAGGTGTTAGGCCCCTGTAAACAACTTTTCCGTCACTTTTGTGGCCAGAAACCATCCCTCTTGGTTTTAGAATTCGCCTGCCCATTGAAGGCTATGGCGATTCGCAAACGTTTGCGGCAAAAATGTCAAGCTCGCAACATTACTACTGGAGAGTTGAAAAGCTCTCGCTAATGGAACGCTATGCTATGGAGGATTTTTACTAAATCACATCGCGCCAGTGTGAACACACACATAGGAGAACACTAGCAAGAGCTTTTAAAATCACAAAACGCCTAGAAAAGTTCTTGTAGTGTGAATAAGCCTTTAGGGACCATTCACACTTAACAGCGCAAAACAGTAGCGCTTCACTTTTGCATGGGTGATTTTACAGCGATTAGTGCAATAAAATCACTGTATACTCTCACGATTCAGAGCGATCGCGATCAGTGCTTTTAAAAGCACTGTATCGCAATCACTCCTGAATCGTAGCAAAGTGCTGCAAGGTACACGTTTTGCGATTGCCGCTAATCGTGAAACACCTGCGATTGGTGGCAATCGTGACAGTGAGATTACTGCCATAGGTTAATATTGCGCTAGCGCTTTGGCGATTAGCAGGAATCACCCACTAATCACCCAAGTGAGAATGGGCCATTTTAGGGCCAGTGCACACCAAAAACCGCTAGCGGTTTTTGAAGCGGCTTTTCAGAGCGATTCTAGGCATGTTTAGAGAGATTTTCTAAACATCCCTAGCGGTTTTTGGAGCATTTTTGTGTAGCAGATTTTATATTTTGTTACAGTAAAGCTGTAACTGAACAGCTTCTCTAACAAAAACGCTTGGTAGACACCTCAGAGGTCTCAAAGATGCTGCAGGACTCAAGTTTGCGTTTGGGGGAAAAACGAGCCGCTCTGGTGTGTACCAGCCCATTCACTAACATTAGCCAAGCGATTTTCCCCCTGAAAGCGTTTTTAAAAATGCTCAGAACCGCTCTTTGTGTGCACCAGCCCATAGACAGTTTGTTGAAGGTATGGAGTCTGATGAGAAAGATTTATTTATTTTTAGAGAAAATGACTCACAGAACAAATTGACTTCTTTAGAAGATTAAGACTGCTGTCATTTATTAAATCTGTTAAGAACACAGATACAAAGCACAGTAAAAGGCCACAGGAGAGGAAATCAGTGTGGCTTATAGACATCTGTACAAACACATGCTTAAACCTGATGAATCCCATGATATCTCACACCAACTGTCATTAGAGGCCCAGTTGTTACAGGAAAAAAGTCAACCACTTTATAGTAAGTTCTTGGTATTAATGGAAATGAAAAGTTTGAGCAATAGTGGAATTAAATGCCATTAACAAGAGCAACCCAGTTCAATGAAAGGATGAATAAACCTGATCTTCTCATTGCATGGGAAAAAGCAGAGCACAGCAACCAATCAGTGACTGTTTGGAATTTCGCTCACTATATTTTGCCATCATAGAGATGGTTAATGAGATGCAAATAAACCTGGCTTGTATGCAAAATTTATGCAGCTTGGAACAGAGCCAGACAAATTAACTTCTTGTAGATTTTGATTGGCTCATTTTTCAAACTGCATAAAAACTTGGAACTATCTGCATCTCATTTACCAGCTCAAGTTAGTACACACCGTTCTTTGTTTCCACACAGCGGCAGGGCCGGGCCGAGGCATAGGCTGGAGAGGCTCCAGCCTCAGGGCGCAGTGAAGGAGGGGGCGCACAATTCATTCAGCTGTCATTCCTAATTGTGTATGAAGCAGAAAGAAATAAGAAAAGGGGATACATAGCAGTGACTGCAAGCCAGATAACTAGATATTAAGGTGTTGGGGGCCCTGGGGCACCTCTTAGTCTAACAGCAATCAGTGAGTGACAGCTGGGGTGGGAGGGGTGGAGGGGCGCACTTTGGTGTCTCAGCCTTGGGTGCTGGAGGACCTTGTCCCTGCTCTGCACAGCGTCATTCTTTCCGTTCTCCCGTGCGCGATTCCAGATCCAAAATTGCTGCCTATTGAAATCAATTGTCTGCTTCCGAATTGTGCGTGGAACACAACCCATGCAAATCCCCACTGCTGTCCATAGGCACAGCAGAGGGATATGGATGCAAAGTTGCATTACCAAGGGTGCTGGGTCTGTGCAAATTGCAGAATATGGAAACCTAATAAAATTTTACACTCTTAGATCCTGCTTAAAGGACATCTGAGGTGAAAATAAACAGATGAGAAAAACAGTTTTTTCTATTCTCCTAAAAATGATTTTTTTTTATATTGAAATCTAGTTTTTAAGTTTTCTCTGCTCAATGAAACCTTCCTTGAAATATGCCAGAGATAAAATCTATGAACTATTGGACCTTTGTATCTCTTTCCTGCTCTCTACAGCCATAAAACACTTTCCTGTCAGTAAATGGCTTCTATTACTTGTCAGTAAGGGTTATGCTATAGTCTGGCCCAGTCCGACCTGGACAGAAACTGTCACTTGCATACATGACGTTTAACTCTTTCAGACAAAGAAAAAAAGGAACACAGCCTAGTTATTTGTGTGCTTGGTACTATACATTTACATGTCTATCTCATCATGTCACGTCACCTCAGTTGTTCTTTAACCTCCTTAGCGGTAACCCTTGCGGAGGGTGCCGCTCAGGCCCTGCTGGGCCGATTTTCATAATTTTTTTTTTGCTGGACGCAGCTAGCACTTTGCTAGCTGCGCCAGCACCCCGATCGCCGCTATCCGGTGCGGCGCGCGCCCCCCCCCCCCCAGACCCCTGCGCTGCCTGGCCAATCAGTGCCAGGCAGCGACAAGGGGTGGATCGGGTCTCCCAATGACGTCCCGACGTCGCTGACGTCATCCCGCCCCGTCGCCATGGCAACGGGGGAAGCCCTCCAGGAAATCCCGTTCTTTGAACGGGATTTCCTGATCGCCTATCGCCGGAGGCGATCGGCGGGGCTGGGGGGATGCCGCTGAGCCCTGGGCTCGCTACATGATTTAAAAAAAAAAATATCAAAAAAAAAACTGCTGCGCTGCCCCCTGGCGGTATTTTTCATACCGCCAAGGGGGTTAACCTCCCTGGCGTTCTGAATCCCCGCAGCCGCGGGTGGTTTTTTTTAACCTAATTTTTCTTTTAAAATCATGTAGCTAGCCTAGCGCTAGCTACACGATTCCCCCCTCCCTGCTTCCTCCCTCCCACCCTTCTGATTGCCGCCGGCGATCATGCCCATCAGGAAATCCCGTTCTGAACGCGATTTACTTCAGGGCTTCATCAACGTCGTGACTTCAGTGAGTCCCGATCCACCACTCAGCGCTGCCCTGATTAGCCAGGCTGCGCACGGGGTCTCGGGGGGGGGGGCTGTTACGCAGCGGGTAGCAGCGCATCGGCGGCGAACGGAGAAATGTGCAGCTAGCAAAGTGCTAAAAAAAATATAAATTCAAATCAGCCCACCAGGGCCTGAGCAGCGCCCTGCGGCGTTACTGGACGAGCTGAGCTCGTCCGTAATGCCCAGGAGGTTAAAGTGGCAGGATACATATTCATAACTGTGGTTAAAGGGTCATCAAAATGTCTGATGATTAATGCAATACACTAATAGCTAGTCCACTCTCCATCCACAGGTCCAGATTACATGGAGAGTGTCCCACTGTTAAATGTGAACCTGAAGCTGGGAAGGGAAAAAAGCCACTAACCTATGTAGAGGGAAGGCTCTGGATCTCAAAGTCTTCCCGATCCTTGCTCCACCACTGTTCCCTCAAATGTATTTGACCTGCAGATTGAGTGCCTCTTCAGCTCTCCTCAAGCAGGCAGGGCTAGTGGATTGTGTACGTGGGAGTCCGGGCTTGCCAATGTGCAGCACGGGTGCGCATATCTTCAGAAGCCCTGGGGATGAGAATACTCCTGAAGCCTGCTGATGAGTACCAAAGATGAGTCAGCTCTAAACCATCGAGACCGAATGAGGATTTGGGAGGCTCTATGGGATCCAAAACCTTTTTAGATACAGCCTATTTATAATTAGATTTGCAAATGAATACCCACATTTTTACCTCATCATGTCGCTTGAGGTACCATTAAGGAGAAACCGTAACCTTGGATTGAACTTCATCCCAATCAGTAGCTGATAACCACTTTACCATGAGAAATATTTAACTTTTCTCAAACGGGGGAGCTGTATGGCTGATATTGTAGTGAAACCCCTCCCACAGCGTGATGTCAGCACCAGGGTGCAGACATCAGAATGTGGGACCCTTGCGGGAAAGAACAGCTGTTTCCAACTGCCAAAAATGCATCATCTCTTTCCACAGACATCACCTGCCAGCAGTAAAGATGTCGCCATGTGATAAATGTCAGAATATTAATCAGGGAGAGGAAAGATTTTACAACAAGCAAGCACTGACTAAATAATTTATACATAATTAGTGTAAAAAATAAGCACTTTTTTTTCCATTACGTTATTTTCAGTGCAGTTCCTCTTTATGTCTGGGCAACTAGTCTTCCTTCTTGTTTCAGGACAGTATGCAAAACTATTGGAAGCATAAGGAGAACGCAAAAGTAAGGCAACAAGAAATAGGACAGCAACCTCCACACCCATCAGTACAGGCTCATGTTAAAGGGATATATACAGTCCAAACAATATAACGGGGTTTTAAATGAACAGTCGACGTTTTATTCTCCAGTATTCAATTTTCTTCTAGATTGCGAACAGGTAACCACAAGAACCACATACAGGACTCCACATCAAAACAAAGGACTGCCTGACACGTGTTTCACGGTCAAAGACTGCTTCCTCAGAGGCACACAGTGCATACACATATCAAATGTTGGTTCACAGGTAATATCACATCACAATTTGTAAAACCAGTGAATCCGCTCTCCTGAACGAAGCCCTGGACGCTAGAACGCATCCACTTATCTTCCATGGATGCGTTCTAGCGTCCAGGGCTTCGTTCAGGAGAGCGGATTCACTGGTTTGACAGATTGCGATGTGATATTACCTGCGAACCAACATTTGATATGTGTATGTACTGTGTGCCTCTGAGGAAGCAGTCTTTGACCGTGAAACACGTGTCAGGCAGTCCTTTGTTTTGATGTGGAGTCCTGTATGTGGTTCTTGTGGTTACCTGTTCGCAATCTAGAAGAAAATTGAATACTGAAGAATAAAACGTTGACTGTTCATTTAAAACCCCTTTATATTGTTTGGACTGTATATGACATTGTATGAGGGGTGGAACTATACTATTGGTGTTTTAAGTGTTCATGTTAAAGGGAACCTGAAGTGAGAGGTATATGGAGGCTGCCATATTTATTTCCTTTTAAACAATACCAGTTGCCTGGCTATCCTGCTTATTCTCTGCAGCTAATGCTGGGAACACAAGATGCAACTTCAACTCCGATGGACGGTAATCGGAGGATTATTTCCGTCCTGTCTGATCGGTTTCTGATCAATAAAGGAATCAATTTTGCAAAGTTTTCATTGGAAAATCATGTACAAGGCTTCCTGTCAGATTACCTGTCATTCGCACGTCAATTGCATTGTGTATTCCCCGCATATTGAGATATATGAAGAAAAACAGCAGCATTTTTCCATGGACGAACATGCAGTGTAGGCCAGCTGACTGTCAGCAATGGAATATCGCACACATTGAGTGAAAAAGAAAAAGCAGCAGTGTTGGTATTTACATTTTTTTTTATGCTGAGGGAAAACAGATTACCTTCCCTTTGATTGCCCATAGGGAAGCACTGCGAAAAACGCAAGCAATTCTTAGCAAGGGTGACCCCTGCCTTAGCCCCTGAATAAGCATGTAGATTAGAGGTTTCTGACAAGATTAGCTGCATGCTCGTTTCAGGTGTGTGAATTAGACACTACTGCAGCCAAACAGATCAGTAGGATTGCCAAGCAACTGATTTTATTAAAAATAAATAAATAAAATATGGCAGCCACCTCTTGCTTCAAATTCCCATTAACCTTTATTGCCGTTGGGACGTGAGCTCCACGTCCGCAGCGGTAGCTGCTACAACGCAATAGTCACGTCCCTGCACTTCACTGGCTTCCTGCGCTTGCAATGGTCCCGGCAACAGGGGGTTTGGTGGCAGGGGACAAAGGTCCCCTGAACCAATCTGTTCTTGTCCGCTGAAAATGATCACTGTATTTGTTCAAAAACCGTGATCATTCTCAATTAGTGCCGCCACGCTGCCTCCAGTCTTCTGATTTCCACCACCAATGGGAACATTGTTCCCATTCATTCATCTCCCCACAGGCCACCATGATCGCAGGTATCAATGGATGCCTACGTCACTTCCCTAGTTCCAATGTAACCATGCAGTGTCACGTTTCATTTTAAAACAATAATGGCCAAAAACTGAAAAAATAAAGGTTTCCATTGTTTTCTTATTATTTCTGTTAAATTGCATTTGAAATAAAATAATTCTTAGCATAATGTACCAACCAAAGAAAGTATAATTGGTGGCCAGCATTTCAACTTTGCGTTAAAAGATTGCTTACAGCTTATAAACTATTATGCCAGATTTTTTTTTTTAGTAGAAATTCACTGAATGGATTAAACATGACATTTTAGTGCTGCATTTAGCTAGAAATCCTCCTCCGTGCTTGCTTGTTTAGTTACAAATGTATCTATCTACAATGTAACAAACAAACACTGCTCTGAGAGAACAAAGAGGGCTTCCCTGGCAGGCTTTTCAAAGGTCTATTTGTATTCCAAATAAAGATACATTTGTAACTAAAAGATAAGAACGGATGCGGATTCCTAGTTAAATCCAACACTAAAATGTCATGTTTAACCCATTCAGTGAATTTCTGCTTAAAAAAAAATCTGGCATAATAGTTTGTAAGCTGTAAGCAATCTTTTAAAGCAAAGTTGTAATGCTGGGTGTTAAACCGCTTTAAGTAGTGATAAAGTTATTGAGGAATGAATGGGAGAAGCGCTGAAATGTGAACATTCCTCTCGTCCATAAAGTGAAAACAACCCGCGGGCTGAAATGGTTTCAGGACCACTCCAGCAAAAAAGAAAGCAGTTAAAATCTGACAGAACCAACAGGTTTTGGACTAGTCCATGTCCTCATGGGGGATTCTCAAGTTTTCAGAAGTAATTTTCTGCACTGCAGTTTAACTGACAAAACAGGAAGATACCAGCCAGCCTCCCTACTCCCTTGCACACTATTTTGGCAGTAAGACTTGGGAACTGCCATTCAGGAAATCCTTTTAAAAACAAAGAAAACCCTAAGAATCCCCCATGAGGACATGGATTAGTCCAAAACCTGTTATTTCTGTGAAAATAAAGAGCAAAAGTGCTTAATTTTCACAATAATAATGTATAAATGATTTAGTCAGTGTTTGCCCATTGTAAAATCTTTCCTCTCCCTGATTTACATTCTGACATTTATCTCATGGTGACATTTTTACTGCTGGCATTACTGCTGATGTCAGTGGAAGGGTGTTCGGTTTGCTTTTTTGGCAGTTGTAAACAGCTGTTATTTCCCACAATACAACAATTTTTTTTGTATTTAAGAATATTTTTTTAACAGCTGCTTCCAGATTTGACGCTTCAGGGCCAAGTGGGGATGGTACCTCCCAACATCTCAGTAGGTGGTTGCCTGAATATCAACCCACACCTGTATTTTTTAGCCACTTTGTGTAGTGTCTGTAGCATTTCTAATGCTGGGAACACACAACACGCATTTTGCGATAGATTCACCACGCGATCGATTTACCATACGATTCCCTGTTCAATTCTCTTATCTTCCGCTCATTTTTCTTATCTTTCTTTTCAATTCACTTCTATGAGAAATCGAGTGGAAAATAATTGAGCAGAGAATCGGACATGATAGAATTTATCAATCAAAGGCATCTATTGGAATGATTCTTCCTGCAAAAACGAAACGTGTGTTCCCAGCATTACACGATACTGCGCCAGATTGGGCTCCCGTTATCTCTCTGTGTGTTTTTTTTCTCCTCCAACCAGTTCTGCAGCTAACTACTGCTGTCGGAAGGTAAAGCTGAAATTGGCTGGCTGCACTGCAGGGTACAGGTTAAAAAATGAATACAACTTGGGCTAAAAGGCAGGTTTTTGTTTTTTTTAATTCATTACTGGCTGCAGACTGAAATGAAAAGGCAATTTTTAATAACATGAAATAGCAAAAACAATTTTGTAGTCCTGATACAAGTATATAGCAAATTTGTAGCTAGAGTAATTTTTTTTACTTTAAATACATTTTCCTTTGCTTACGATATGCTTTGAAAGACCTCATAAAACAACATTTCTGCTGTTGAGAATACGGTGTACCGTGGAGTGAGATAAACTGACATATTTCTCATATATTTTTGTGTTATAACGAATAAGTTGCCTTTCTCGGGCATGATTTCATGTTTAAAGAGAACGCTTTTTGTCCTTGCAGCTGTTATCCAAATAATCCATTTTCGGGCATCTTTTTATTTTCTGCGGTGTCTGTCAAAGAGGTGATAGAGCCAGGTAGCTAGAGAGCATTTAAATATTTTGAAGGAAAAAAAAATAAAAAAATGGAAAGCAAAAAAAAGGTATGAATTACAAATATTGTTCCGATTCTAAATAACACTTTATGGAGATGACCTTTAACGTTTCACCTTTAAAAATCCACTATTTTAAAGACATTAATATCAGCGCTGAGAAGCCGGTGAATTCTCATGACTTCCCCCAGAACTAGTGTGATGGGCACTGAGAAATCACTGCCCGAATATACTGTACTCAGGGTCTCCGAGTTAATTATCAGCTGATACTCCACCCCCTCCCCTCCTTAGCGATGCAGTTACAGCATAATTGGTGGCTGCTGAGCTGGGGGCAGGTTGTGGCGATGCAGATAGGGATAACCAGGGCCTCGGCAGAAGTTTGGGGGGAAAAAAACCCTACAGCTGCATTTCTGAAGGGGAAGGGCGGAGCACTCCCCTGAATGAATTACAGCCAATCAGGTCAGTACTTAACCCAAAGATTCCCTCCCCCCCCCCCCACATATCATTAAGGCAGAGCCTGACATGATATACTGGAAAGCACTCTTTAAGGCTCTCCAAGGTTGAACAACGCAAGACAATGTAAAATATTTAGCAAAACCAGCCTGGATTTATTACATATAGTCTACTGTTCAATGGGAAAAAGTTTGGAAGATGTGCCTGGATGATAGCAGATTAAAGGGATAATTGCACAGTGTAAAACTTTAGTTAATTCAGATCGTCTTAGATTTACTGCAAACTTTTTTCACTGTAGGGGTGAACTAGAGATGGCAATGCCAGTCACTCCTCAATAAGCCAGCTTACCTTTGCCACCAAATAAACAATTTGTGATAAATTCAGACCAGGTTGATTGGATCACATAGGTTCTCTGGTTAATTTTTGGGTCTGGAGAGGCTTAGTACTAGCCAGACACAATGGGTGGTAGTTTGAAGAATTTGTGATTTAAATGAGGCTTAATTGCCTCAGGTGTGTGGTGGAAAAACAAGGGGTGATATACCCATAAGTCTGTTTTATATCATGCGCTCCAAATAGCTTGCACGCGTCCTATGGGACGCGTTGCAAGCCTCACTACGTGCATTTCCTTCAAGACCGTAGGAGGAAATGCGCAGTGGTCAGGCTTGCAACGCATCCAATAGGTCGCGTGCAAGCTATTTGGAGTGCACAATATACAACGGACTTATGGGTAAACAACCCCTTGTTTCCCAGCTGCACACCTAAGGCAATTAAGCTTCATTTAAATCACAAATTTTAGTGCTTAGCCACTCATAAATTCTCATGAGCCCATGGCTGATTCTAGGCACAACTAATAATTATTTTCAAAATCTTATTTTTTTTAAAAGACCAGACTTAAAACTTTGTAGTTACTGAGACTTTCCTATTGTGGTTGCTTTTATTGGTTGACTTTAGATCTGCTTAGAGAAAAGAAAATGAATCAGTTTGGCCTATGGTAACCATTATCACTCTACCTTTCATTTTTACAAGCAAAGGCTAAAAAGATTAAACAGGTGTTGGATGGGTCAGTACCGTGGCATCTGCTCCTCACTCTGAGGTTTGATACATTAGTCCTACTACCCAGTTGAACAACTGGGAACTACTTTTACCTCAAAATAGCCTCACAAAGTTAGTCTCTGCTACCCCCCCCCCCCCCCCCCACACCAAAAAAAGTGGGAATAATATCTGAGGATCATGCATACTGGTCCCAAGACGCCAAAATAAAACTGGTCTGCGTTTATGCATCATGTAGACAGCCATATTGAGAAAAAAAAAATATTTATGAGACAGGCTTCTTCCCATTTGTTCTCAAAATGGCTGTCTTAATCACCAAAGACATTTGTAAAGCAGCACTTGAAAAGAACAACTGTTATATACACAGTGCAAGGACTGGATGTTTTAGAAAACCCAATAGCTGCATTCCTCATTTTCATCCTCTTCATACCACTCACAAAGAACATAAAGTGATTACATTTTCAGAGACATTGGCTTGAAAACAAAATGTCTTACAGAGTAACCAAGTTATTTAGTGTCTCTGTCATCCCTTTCAGCAAGGTGACAAATTAATACCACTGTCTGGTCAGTTGAAAGTTTTTTTTCCTGTACAGAGATGACTGTAGACTGCCTGAAAGGAAAAAAAAAAACTCCTGGCTGCCTGAGTTTAGGAGAGAAATTATGAATGACCTTGAAGAACTGCTCAGAAAAAGTAAAAAAATCAAAACACAGTTTTGATTCCCCAATACACCTGAAAGACTAAGTACAGGAGAAACCAGTACAAGTAAAGGAGAAAGACAAAGTGTTCTTAGAGTACATTCGTGGCAGATAGCTTTGATCTCAGAAAAAGGCAACTTATGAGCACAATCTGGCTTTTAACCTGCTAAAATAAAATATAAAGGCACATTTGAACACTGCATGCTTAATACTATTCTTCGGGTAATCGATAGTGTTTGATTTTCCTTAGGTAGTGTTTGTGAACAGACAGACAGGTAGTGCATTTGCATTTACACCGGGGCTCCAATTTTTTTCCAGACCTCTTTCGTGAAGTCAGAAGGCCTTAGTCAAGGAAGCAAGAAAGGGAGGAATCCATTTTGAAAATGTGGCCTATGCTGATGTTAAAAGCCAGTAAAACCATGACAACACTTCACCTTATAATATGGCATCACAGGGCCTAACTGAACAACAGGCCTACAATATGTCAGCTCACAAAATGGCTTCCTCCACTTTGCATATGTAACAGGCATACGTCTAACCCGTTGGGAGACACAAGCAGATCATGCTGGTCCTGACCGTAGTTTAGTGAGAGGATAAATGGAATGATATAACCTGGAAAGAACCCTAAGAGGGTGCAATGATGCTGTATCTCCTGTATGTGGTCTGGAAATTAAAGGAAGAAAAAAAAAAGGCCACTAGTGCTTTAAATTACTGTAACAAGTCTTCCCTCCAAAAAAGAGCCAATATTCCAAAAAGAATTATAGGACTCGCTTATTGAGCTGGTCTACTGGAGGGTACAGTGCAAAAAAAAAAAAAAAAGTCTGAACATTTTTTTACATACATAAAAAAAAAAAAAGCACTGTGTTCAAAACATAGCAGACAGGTTACTCCTGAGGCAGTTACACGCTGTTTTAGTGTTTAAAGGCCATAATGTGTTTAAGAACAGTCCTTCTCCCATGGAGTTCATTCCTGCACATGCTGTTTTGATCAGTAGCACTTTAAGAGCGTTGGGGTTAACCCCTTTCTGGTCAGACTGCCAGCAACACCTTAAGCAGTGCCTGAGTTACATAAGGGGAAAATACAGTGCCTTATCAAAATAAATTACAAAAAACACAAAAAAAGAGCAAGAGTCCATTTCTGATCCCTATCCAGTGTCAAGGACTGTAATGGCTGTAGTCATTGTGGAGTTTCTGTATTTTCCAACAAGGCTAGTCTGTGCAAAGGAGGATGGGAGAATTCCCTTTTGTAAGTCTTTGGTGGCAGTTTTGGTAGCTGAGGAGTGGAGTTCTGCCGTGGCGGAACCGGCGGGGCGGTCATCTGCAGGAGGTTGTTGTGACTGGTGCTGAGGCCGCAGCAGCGGCGTAGTGCTCTTGGAGACGGGGTGCTGGGAGGGGTATTGGGAGAGTTAGGGACAGTGCTGGCCTCTCTAAACCAATCCTGCTCTCGATGGAGGCGTCCCAGGGGTGGAGGCTGAAGATTGAGGGGGCAGTTTATAAAGTGTTCTGGAGGCCGGAGCGGGACCGGAGGAGGAGTATCTGGAAGAGGATCTCTTGGGGGAGGAGGAGGAGGGCTGTGCAACGGTCCATCAAAGGGTCCAGTATAAGCAGGAACCCGTGGTTGAATCTTTGGAGGTGGAGGCAATCTGGGTGGAATGGCAGGTGGATCCTCATCTGATCGAGAACTCGCCTGAGGGGGGAAAAAAAAGGAGTTTACTGGTACAAAATAAGTCAATTTGGACTATGTACTTATTACAAAATGAGGTATTTTTACAACACATTCCTAGGGAATTTACCATATTTTCCAGACTATAAGATGCACTTTTTCTCCTCCAAAAGTACAGAGAGAGAGAGAGAGTGTGTGTTAGTCTGCATGTGTGGCCAGGTGTGTGGCATGGTGGGTACCCCGAAGAAAATGCAGAGCACAATGGTAGTTCCTCCATCCTATCTGGTTTACTGGTGCCCTCTCACTGCGTAACCCCAGGGCACATGCGCTGTCAGATCATGCAGTGAGAGAACTCAGAGGACAGAATCTGCCATTACAGCGACTGGAGACAGTGGACATGGTGTGTGCCAGCTGGATAGGGGAGGGCATCACTGGTTAGCATTGTATAGCTAGAAGTGTGGATAAGAGTAGCTGGTTAGTGTAGCTAGTTGGGGGGGGGGGGGGGAGCAGGGACTAGTGTAGCTGGGATAGAGTAAGCCTGGTGGGGGGGGGAGAAGTGGGGTCCACAAGACGGTCCTGCACCATGGAAGCACCAAGGTCTAGTATATTTGTGTCCTCTAAACCTAGGTACGTCTTATGGTCCAGAGCGTCTAATAGTCTGAAAAATAGGGTACTTTATAAGTATTTCTTCCTAGTCTCTGGAATCACAGTCTGGCTTCTAAAGCCCTGTATAACCCCCACCAGCCATTCCAGTTCATAACGGACATCAAGGCCAGCCTTACGGCTTACATGTCGGCCTGTGAAAGGTCTCACTAGGTCGCTCGCTTCTGGATCACCTTTCATTTACTTCCAGATTTTTTTTCTAAATGATTTGTAACTAATATTTATAACTAGATTTGAAAAAAAAATCCACCCTAAATTGTTTTAGCTTTTTCAACAAACTCATAGATCATCATTTCCTCCTCAGGAATATACAACTTGTCTGATCAATCCCAGTCAGTATGAGCCAGTAACCTTTAGAAGTGGGGAAGTGGGAGAGGAGGAGATGAGCAAACTGAAGCCATACCGACTGCTAACCAATCATGAAGGTCTGTCTCCAGTAGCCTGGCAGGACTTTAAACTAAATATGGAGGTGAATGGGCAGCTGGAGGTCACTACCAAGGTGGATGTGCAAATTGGTGCAGCAGACATGTTCCTTTTTATTTTGCAATAACTGTGCTTAACCTCCTTGCCGGTTTTCCCGACCTGAGCTCGGGGTAAAAAAAAAAGAAGCTGTTAGCGGTGATCCCGAGCTCAGGTCGGGGTAGGCAGTGCAGCGCTTTACCTATCAGTTGTGGAGTCCTGCGCGCGATCGCGCGGTGCAGCGGGACTCCAGCCTCTCTCCCCGGCAGTGTGGGGTCTTTCCCTGGCCGCCGGGATCCCCATGTCCCCGCTATTCTTCCGGGGACCCGGCGGCCATCGGAGTGGCGGTGGCGGCGTGATGTCATCGGGGGCGGGGCTAATATTTAAAACAAACTTCTCTATATTAGAGAAATATAGAGAATTTTGTTTATATGTATATTAGCGCCTTCTTGTGGTCAAAATGATAACTGCGACGCTGGAGCCCAGGAAGGTAAATTTTTTATTATGCTGCAGATCTCCCTGCCAGAATGATTTTTTTCAGGTTTTAGGGTCTGAATGAGTGGAAAAAAATTGCACCTCTTTTAAACCCTAAAATCTGGAAAGAATCAGACCGGCAAGGAGGTTAAAGGACAACTGAGAGTTAAACATCAGGTATGCAAGTGAAAGTTTCTGTCTGGGTTGGGACCAGGTCGGACTGGGTCAGACTATAGCATAACCCTCACTGATAAGTAATTACAGCCATAAAACACTTTCCTGTCAGTAAATGGCTTCTGAGAGCAGGAAAGAGATAAACAGGGTCAATAATTCATAGATTTGAGCTCTGGCATACTTCAGTGAAGGTGTCATTGAGCAGAGACAATGGAACAGTAAAAACTAATTTTAAATATAAAAGAAAACTGTGGGATATCTTTAACCACTTCAGAACTCAGCCTTTACCCCCCCCCCCCCCCTTAAGGACCAGCGCTGATTTCGAAGATCTGTGCTGGGTGGGCTCTACAGCCCCCAGCACAGATCAAATAACAGGCAGATCGACCAGATTGCCCTCCTTTTTTCCCCACTAGGGGGATGATGTGCTGGGGGGGTCTGATCGCTCCTGCATGCGTGTGGGTGGCGGGGGGGGGGGGGGCACCTCAAAGCCCCCTCCACCTCTTCTCCCTCCCTGCCCCGGAGATCGGAGGCTGCACAGGAACGGATCTGTCCTGTGCAGCCTCTAACAGGCTCCTGCCTGTCATGTGACAGCGATCCCCGGCCGCTAATTGGCCGGGGATCGCTGATCTAGCACAAAGCTGCTACTCTTAGCAGCGTTGTAAAAATGTAAACAAAGCGGATTATTTCCGCTTGTGTTTACATTTAGCCTGCGAGCCGCGATTGGCAGCCCGCAGGCTATTCACGGAGCCCCCCGCCGTGAATTGACAGGAAGCAGCCGCTTGCGTGAGCGGCTGTTTCCTGATCAATTAGCCTGCAGCTACCACTTTGCCGACGCACGTTATGAGTGGGCGGTCGACAAGTGGTTAAAAAAAAAGTCATTTTTAGGAGGAGGAAGATAGATACAATTGTTTTTCTCATCAGCTTATTTTCACCTCGGATGTCCTTTCAACTTTTATGAAAAACAATAAGCATTTGGATGCATTTATGAGAAAAAAATGTCATAATTACAGAGCTGCTGAGATTGAGTTTCAATATGCTGCCAGAGTACAGGTAGTAGTCGTGTTAGACACTCCCAGTATCCACCATCTCCATACTGATAGCCAGTCAGAAAATGGCATGGACCAAATTATGTTCTACACAGTAAGAGAAGTTTCATTTTCAGGCAGTAGGGTTGAAACCGATAAAAAATTGGAACACAGTAAGCACAATATTCAGGCCACCCCCATCAGCACACCACCTCGGTGCCGCCAAGTGCATGCCCGACCAACAATGTGACCAATTTCGGGCCAAAATCGGTCACATTAACCAATCAGACATGCTGCAAGATGTAGGGCCAACCTGCTCAATCAGGTGCCCGGCGGTAATGGTGTGGGATATCGGGACAAGCGATGAAACCCCCGGCATTGTCCCCCCCAATGTTTAATGCCCCCCCCCCCGGTGCCCAGTGCAAGCTATACATTACCGGTCTGCGACATCCACTGGCCCCAGGCGCACTCATCAGTGCATACATGTGCGCCCCACATGGTTGCCGAGTAACGGGATGGGCGTAGGTCGACAACCCACATGAGACGCGTGCAGTGAGAGTGCACCTGGCACCAGCGGAGGTCAAGCAGCGGACAGGTAATGTATACAACACTGAACACTAAGCACTGGGGAGGCAAGGCACCCCTTAGGGGGTCGGCGAGGAGGCGGATACTGCACACAAGGCCGATTCCGGATTAATTTCAGCATGAAATTGATCGGGAATCGGCCTGTGGTGTATGGGCAGCTGACAGACCTCTCTCTCATCAGATTCGATTAGATTTGCCTCTTGGTCAAATCTGCCCACCATCGCTAGCTGTATGGCTACCTTAAGATTGCAAGCGAAATCTGAGACACTTTAGACACCAGAACCAATGCATTGATCTGATCATAATTCAGGCGCCCATACATGACTCAATCAAAAACCTCAATTTTCCCGTTCAAAAAGAAAAAATCTGATCGGGAAAAATATATCGAATTTTTGACCTTTTGATCATGTTGGAAAATACAGTGTATAGTGGATAGGTTTGATTTTTCAGGCAATACAATCAAAAAATTAAATTTAAAAAGGTCTGAAGAGAAAATAAATAATGGTTTAGTGTATGAGCGCCTTAAAGTGTACCGAGCTGAAGCTCGGGTACCCAAAATCAGATACTCACCTAAAGAGAGGAAAGTCTCAGGATCTTTCTTCTCTCTTGTAATGTCCCCCTGTCGCTGAGCGTAGCCTCCCGGAAGATTAGCAACAAGGCATTGTCGCTAATCAGATCAGGGCCGCGCAGTCCCTTTTCCTTATTCATGGAAGCGCAATATCCCACTAAGCCCGTCTGCGCATGCGTAGTGAGCCGTGGGCTCCGTACTACTGCGCATGGGCGGGCGGCAGGCTCCCGTGGCTACAGCATGCAAATGACTAAGGAAGTGGAGCTGCGCAGCCCCAATGTGGAGGGGAGGCCACGCTCTGCAACAGGGGGCTTCCGACAAGGGCGGGAAACCTCAAAGGGATCCTAAGGCTTCCTTCTCTTCAGGATAAGTTCTTGTCTGGAACCGAAGCTTCGGCACGGGTTCACTTTAAAACTCATCTGTGCTGCCACCATCTGGCAGAATATTGTAAATACCAGGCTTACTGTATCAGGATCAAACTTCTTGCGTGGAGGCAACGGAGGAGGAAGCAGAGGTTCTTCATTTGGCCTGTACAGACTATTGCAAGAGCTGAAGAAAGACTCTGTAAAATGGAATAAAAATTAAGTAAGGGGTGCATTACAGATACTTTTCAATGAATAAATATACTAAAAGACAAACACTTATATAGCGCTTTTCTCCTGGCGGACTCAAAGCGCCAGAGCTGCAGCCACTAGGACGCGCTCTATATGCAGTAGCAGTTTTAGGGAGACTTGCCTAAGGTCTCCTGCTGAATAGGTGCTGGCTTACTAAACAGGCAGAGCTGAGATTCGAACCCTGGTCTCCTGTGTCAGAGGCAGAGCCCTTAACCATTACACTATCCAGCCACCTACTATATTGAACAGCACTCCAAAACCTGTGACAGCTTATGGCTCACATGTAGCTAGAGTCACCGAATACTTCCGGTAAAAGGACTAGAACTATGATAAGGCTATTGTAAGCCTGGAGGGAAGGGGACATATGGCTACCTATACAGAAGGATGGTGGCTGCTGACAGTGGCCTTGGGAGGTAAAGAGTACAAATCCGGCCCTGATAACAACTAGGTGTGAAAGCTCCACTAGCAGCAGCACCAAATGGTTACCCTTTCAGTAAAGGATTTTACAGCAGGATAGCAGGAATACTGGAGCCATTCTAAGTGTATTGGAAATAAATCTATTATATGATTTTTGTGCCTTGTAAAGGATGCCATACATATTCACACACAAACTTCAAACCCGAGAGTCTTAGTGCTTCAATTGAAGCACATGAAGACTCTCGGGTTTGAAGTTTGTGTATGAATATTGTTCAGGGTACCTGAGGGTCTCCCCCTAAGGGTGGTGCGTAAATTAAACATGTGGCCGCCAAAAGTTTGGTTTTGATAGTCGATGCCATACATATGATAGGTATGGAAATGATATAATTGTTGGTCAGGATCCGCTGAGTATTCTAATATATAATTTATGCCGCCAACATACCCAGCCACTGAGTTATTGAACTTCTCAGTAACTGAACATCCTACGTTATCCACGTTTAATATCATTTCAACGTCTATTTGTTGAGTATTATGAACTTGTGATTATTATTTGTGCGCGAGAAGCGTGTGCTGAAATATAGAAGATGTCATATTTGTTGGGCTTAAGCTTCCCGCCCAAAAAATAATAACGCCCAGTCCAGTCTAGGGGCTGCCTGAGATCCCGCCCTAAAAGCTGGATCATTCAATAGGACAAGGCTGAGACTCCACCCCAGTCCTTCAATTTACCTTGGTAAGGATTGCACGTAGCTGCCAATTTGTCTGAACTCTGATCCGGAAACAAAGAGCTTTCCATGTGCTTGAATTTCCACACAAAGGGACACATTTCTTCTGAACTTAAGTATCCATTTTTGTTTATTTTTTCCCTTTCATTTTACACTGGGTTATCATTGTCTAATTGTTACAATACTTTAAGTCAATTATTTTCTCAGCTGCACCCTACTATTCAGCCAACCAGAAGGAATCCTTGCTTCTGAAGATACACTACCTGAAGATTGTTTGTTATAGTTAGAATAGTGTGTTCTAACCGTTTTATTTGCAGGTCTTAGAATCAGTGAGAATAGGTCCTCTGTCCTCTACAGAGGTGGTGGCAGCTTTGTATCCTGAACTAGTGTGTAGTTTGTGTTACTGTAGCTCGCAAGCTTCCTTCTAGCCTGTCTGCTGCCCAATTCCAGCAGTTTCAGCTCATGGATTGCGTCCAGAAGGTTGGACCGTCTGTGGGCTGAAATACATTGGAAGGCATTGAGCGGTCCGGCCACTAGAGGGCCTGTGATAACATCACAATACCGTCATATTTATGAATAGCTTCAAAATAAAATAATAATTTCATTATTTTACTACATGCATTTTTTTCTTAAAGTGGACCTGAACTCTTGCGCAGGAGAGAAGGAAAACCGAGAGAAATGCACTCTGTATGTGTTTAGAGAGTTTAGCCTGTATAATTCTCCCTCATCTGTGTCTAATCACAAGTTGTAATTTTCTCTCTTAGCTGTGTCAGCTCAGAAATCTCATCTGCCTTGGCAGAGCAGCTAATTTGTTGACACGGGATATTAACAATATGCCTGCTCCCATGACAGCAGGAAGAAGACACACTGCAGATTTATTGCAAGATTTGTATCAACTGTAACAAAGAAATGTTTTTCTTTAAAGGTTATAATGCTGTTGCTTATCTTTTAGAGCAGAGAGGAAGTTCTGAGTTCAGGTTCGCTTTGAAGAGCCTTTTAAGTCTGCAATTAAACTTGCAATGTATTGTCTATTCATATAAAAGTTATAATTGTAGAGACCACTGGAGGGCGGCCTTATATCATATTTATATTCTGTAATCTCAGCCCCTCGAACATACCAAAACTAGATCGATGAGAGCATGGGAAGACGACCTAGGCCAGACTAACTATAAGTCAGTGGTCTAACTGTTGTCTTACCCTGGCGAAAGGCAGCAACTATTTTTCTCATATAGAGACGAACTACAAAATTCTACATCGCACATATATTACTCCTGAGAGGTTGCATAACATCTCAAATACCAACTCTCCTAAATGCTTCAAGGGATGCAGGCAAACTGGCGATCTTGCTCACATATGGCGCCTCTGTTCAACTGTGAAAAAGTACTGGGCACAAATTGCCTCTGCCATTGGCACAGCACTTGAACTACCTCTTTCACCCGACCCACTCCAATTATTACTAGGCAATAAGCCACAGAAGTGGAAGTACCCACAACATAGATTGGCACAGCATATGGACAAAGCAGCTCGCCTGCACATAGCCCGACAATGGTCGAAACCCAATCTTTCCCTCGAACTTACTGATGCTATAATTATGGAAATACTAATCTCTGAGAGATTGTTAGCCATTGTTAATGACACTACTCTACCTTTCACCAGAACCTGGCAACCTTGGCTCTTGGCCTCCACTTCTCTGGGCTTACGCTCCTGTGCCCTCTCCTTCTAGGGACAACGCCCATCCTTTGTTTGCAATAATCCTTAGAACAACATGATATGTCTTGCATATTTCTATTTGTTAATGTTTGTTACGATTATAATTTGATCATATGCCCTTTGCTAAGGGTCTACTCAAAGCTGTTCGATTTCTTCAAAAATCTTAAGACAATGTTTTGAAACTAAAAGTAATAATTGCCTGGCTGCTCTGTTCCTCTAGAATCCCTCCCAGAGTCCTGTAACTCCCTGACTTCAGGAATCCCCTCCCAGAGCCCCCCTGCTGAAAAACGCCATGGTGTTTTCCCTACTTCGGCTAGAGAATACCATGGCCTTTTTTTCAGCAAGGGGCGGGGCTACTCAATGGAAGCCGGCAGATACGGGGTTCTGGGAGGGATTCCAGAGAAACGGAGCCGACAGGTCATTATAACTTTATATGGCAAGATGAGACATTGAAAGTTTAACTGCAAACTGGATAGACAATATTGATATTAAATAGACTTACTGGAATTCGGTAGAAGAACTGGGGCAAAAATGCTGTTGCTGCCTGTAAGACAGAGAAAATTGTTAATGTTCATAAAAAAAGTAAATACAAAAGTAACCCATTTTATATGCTTTGACACTGGACTATTTTAAGGTGTCCATAAACTTCTCGACCATCATACAGATCCATCTCTGATTGAAATCTGATAAGAGAGGCACCTTTTACTGCCACGAGCTGTGCAAAGATTTTATCAGTGGAGCGGCCTCCCCAGGTCTCTGCAAAGCTCAGAGGAGCACATTAGATGGTAGAGTGTTGCAGAGGAGGGTATGCTCACCTATCCACTGGCGCACCCACCTTCTGTGTCTTCTCTGTATCCCTGCCGGACACCGGTGCACCATTGACCCGGTATCATACACACGACCACAAATTACATTGCACACCCCGGCAGCCATGGAGAGAAGACAGGACACCGGAGGAGGCCACCAGAAGATAGGTGAGCATACGCTCTGCTGTGACACTGAGCAGTCTAGCGGCACACATTTTAAATGAGCGGAGACCAGCCGGAAGGTCTATCGGTCTTCCAGAAATCGAACGGTGCTACCAGCGACCACAGGGATCAATCATGGCAAGTAGGGATCTTTCTAATCTGCATATGACTCATAATTTAATCATAATATTGATTTAAAAAAAACAATAGCTGTAGTAGATTTCCATTAGATTCAAAGTTTTCACTGTATCTAATGTCTAATCTATTGAAGAGATCAAGTAGTATATGGCCATCTTTCATTTTTGGGTTACATTTGGCTTTAATTATAAATATACTGAAGGTACGTTTTCACTGTCTGAGACGAATGTTTGACCATCTCAAACACTATGCTACATTACCAAATAACCAACACAAAATACGAAAGACCACTATTGTTTGGGCACCTCTTGCTCATTGTGTCTCCCATCCCCGGCACTGAACATATTACATGAAAAAGACTGTTATGCAATTTTAATAAGGGCTGAATGAGTAGAACTTCACAAAGAGCACAGTGGCATAGTGATTAGCACGCTCGCTTTGCAGTGCTGGGTTCCCGATTCCAATCCCAGCCAGGGCACTATTTGCAGAAAATTTGTATGTTCTCCCCGTGTCTATGTGGGTTTCCTCTGGGCACTCTGGTTTCCGCCCATATCCCAAAAACATTAAATAAGTTAATTGGCTTCACCCTACAAATGGCCCTGACTACAGTGGACATGTGACTTTGGTAAGGAATTACATAGTGAGCTCCTCTGAGGGACAACTAGTGTCAAGACTATATACTCTGTACAGCGCTGTGGAAGATGTTAGCGCCATATAAATACAAAATAACAATAATAAATGATAAAGAGTAAAGAGGAGTAGATGCAAGAAAGAAAACCTACCGTAGGAACTGTTGAGGTCGAAGAAGACACTGAGTTCGGAGGATGCAGACACTGGAGGCGTGGAGGGGGTGTTGGGGGAAATGGGTGGAGAGGTTGCAGCTTCATGTTCAGATTCAGTAATTCTGCTGAAGCTGATCTTGTAGGGTTCTCTCTCCAGAGGGGTGGGGTGTCCCCGCAGGGTGCCGGATGATGACAAATGCCTCCCGCTATTTGGTCTTATGCCTGGAGACTTCAGGGGATACGTTGTTTTCCGAGGCTGGAAGAAAGAACATTTTAGCTCAACTGCGTATCATTCCTTTTAAACTTTATTACCACTTTAATAGATTATCATGGTTTAAAGGATACCTTAGGCCAAAAGAAAATGTTAAAACGGAGGGAGCAGGCTGCTCGGCGATGCGCATCCTTGATTGTGCAGGCGCATCTGTATGTACACAATGTAGTTGTGATGTAGTCCGCATGCGCAGAGCGCTCTAAGCAGCGGGAACAAGGACGTGCGTTTCCAGGCAACACCTGTGCAGTCTTTGCTGACCCTCCCGACCAGGAAGTAGCTTCAGAGGGTCGATACAGAGTAATGGAGGTTGTCGGAGGAGAACGGGATAAGCAATGGACTTGAGGAGAGCCCACTACACATGCTGCTCCCCGTTTTTAAATTTTCCTTTGGAATAAGGTATACTTTAAACCATTATACTAACCCCATAATGAATGAAGACAATCTAAATCTGAAAAACTAAATAATAAGTAGTTACCGGAGGTGAAAACCAGTAGTCTAACTTTTCAGCTGTTCCAAAGCCAGATCTGTAAGTGACCTTGGGGTACTCCTGTACAAATGTTGGCTTTTAGATGAGATGGTCCCCAACAGCCTCCTCAGCAGGGCTCTGTCTAGCATGTATACAAGGCTTTACTTTTAAGCGGGACCAAATGCCCCACATTAAAACTTAAGTACCGGTACCTAGTCTTCAGCACATAAAAGCGCATTCCCCCCCCCCCCCCGTAAAACGTTTGTTTTGCTTTTTGAGAGTACTACAGGCAGCACTGCTTTCAGAAACTGACAAATATAATTATTGCCGGACAGAAGAAGCTCTCTGCCTCTTCCCTGTGCTCCCCTGCATCTTTCACCAAAGTGAAGTGCCACCATGGCATCGTATTCAGGCACATAAAAGCCAACCAGTTCAGTCCAGAAAGATATGTCACTTCCACAGAGGAGGTGGAGAAGCACAGGGAAATGGCCAGGCAGAGAGGGAAGAACCCAGGCAGAGGGCTTCTCCAGCCGGCAATGACCATACATGCCAATTGCGAGAGCAGTACAAGCTTGCACTGCTCTCAGCATGCACAGTAAAAATTTGGGGGGCCTCAGGGCTGGAACGGTCTGGTGGAGGAAGAAGCTGGGGTAGGGGGAAGGATTCACCAACAAAGACTTACAAATCTGGGCGGTTGCTTGCAGCCTCTTGGTTCGATCTCCTGAGATTTGTTGAACAAATAGTCTGTAAAATCTTTTTCAGGCGTGTTCCCCATTGGGTTCAGATTCTCAAAGAACCTCTGCAACGAAAAGAAACAGTCAGCGTGTTATTCTTTTCTGCAGAAGTCACCAAGTACGGGCGATACGCCTGTATGCACAGCACAGCACTGCAACACAGGTACAAAGACAATGCTCAAGACTTCTTGATGTAAACTGTGTGAATGAAATATGGAGCCATTCTTAGGGCTGAACGATTTTAGGAAAATATTGAATTGCCATTTTTCTGTCAGAAACTGCGGATTTGATTCAGAATTTTAGGGATACGGAGCCAGTCCCAGGGCTCAAAAAGAAAAAACAACACAAAGGATGATCCCGGTGCTCAGTTCACGCTAAGACCATTACTCTTACCACCTCTGGATGGCCAGAGAACAGGTCAGTACAGTCCTTCTCCTGCAACCCGCTGTGCTGTAACAGCTCGCCGCTCCATGGACAGTAGCGGCAGCTCAGAGGCTTTCAACACTCCTGGCGGCTCACTCTCTCATTCCGTCTGCGTCATCAGCTGGGCAGGCCGGCCAGCCACAAGGATCAGTTTGAGAGCAACTTAGAGTCCTTCCTTCTCAGGCCCATCAGTCAAGCTTTAGCCAGCTATCAAGCCTGGAACCACAATTTTGAATTAGGATTAATCGCAGCTCCTTCGCACAAATGCACAGTACCCAGCAGGCCAGCACTCAACAGCTTTGCAGATCACCACATCACATTGTGCCTCATCCAGACTTCCTGTCTGTCTGTTACTGTGCAAAGGAGGCAAAGCTGTGATTAATCCTAAGGCTTGATAACTGGTCGAAGCTTGAATGACAGGCCTGCAGATTCTCAGAGAGCTACGGAAGGACTCTAAACTGATCTTTGTGGCCCGCCCGCCCAGCTGAAGACGTAGGCAGAAGGAGAGCGTTAGATGCCAGGAGTGTTGATAGCCGCCGCTACTGTGTACGGAGCGGCAAGCTGTTACTGCACACAGTGCACAGCGGGAGTAGGACTGGATACCGACTGTTACTGGCTGCACAGGGGAAAAGTGCCGTGATCATCTTCAAAACCGCACCTTAGTCGATCACGTGATTGTCTTCTCCGAATTGCGATTTTGATCTTAAAACAATAGATCATTCAGCCCTAGCCATTCCCATTGAAATATTATTTAATGCAGGCTACAACACTAACCTAATTCATGTGGGTGAATATCAAGACTAAAGCATTGACAAATAATGAAACTTCAGCTCAGCTGAGCAGCATGTTTAGATGCGGAGGCATCCAATGCCAAAGGCATAGGCTTTAGGCATAGGAACATAGCAAACGAGGAATACCTCAGCAAACGTCATGTTTATGGCTGTAACCATCACAATCAGTCATGTTAAGCAGATCAAACACATCGATTTTCCCTTTCAATTCCCAGAAGGTTTGATCAAATCTGCCAGAAACCTATTTTACCAAGTCTGATCGATCAAATTTTGATCAATAATGATGTAAATGTATAGATCGGACAGGATAGAACATTTCCGTCGGTGTGGGGGCTGCTCAGGAGTGGTGGACAATCAATTGGCCATAGAGTAGTGCAACACTGTTGTTCAATTGAATTTCAAAAAAATTCCAGATGAAATCTATTGTAAATCAATTTTCAAAAGTGCTGTGAGTGGTAGGAATCGATCAGGTTCTGATCAGCAAGTGTCTGCCCTCCCTTGGGGGGGGGGGGGGGGGGGGGGGGGGGGCACCCGCACTGGCCTTTTTTCACTCAGAAAGATCATCTAACCGGAGTGGAGATGGACGTTCTCCAGATGCCTTATTGGTTGGTTGCCTACCTAGGCAATCGAACGTTGTAAGTACCATTCACAATACCTACGCTTGCTCCATTTTCAGTACATACTGCACTATTTGAGCTCTTGTTGTTTACTTTTCAAAGTACATCCTATCTCTCAAGTGCAGCCTACAGAATGATCTGATTGTATAACCTTCCTTCATGCCGTACCCGGATATCAGCTTCTATGCGTAAACAGTAAGGCTGGTTCTGGTACTGCTGGATTTCCCCTGTGATCTCCGCCACTTTCCGCCTCTTGCTGAAGTTGATCAGCTCCTTGCCGTGTCTCTTAAGGAAGTCCGGGTTCCCTTCTTCTGTTTTCAGTATATTGGTTAAGTATATTCCTGCAATAAAGAAAGCCAGGATTCTGTGCATGACAACATGCATATCCCACCTACACACACGGCATGGTCTGCCACGCATTCATAAAGATATAAGAGGGCAGGGCAGTATGCCCCAGTAATATTCATAGTACACGGAGAACAAAGCCTGACGCTGCAACAGTCTGGGAAAATATCAGAAGATCACAGCCACTTCCTCATGCCCTCGTTCATCTTCCTACTTTTTTAGCAATACACAAAGTTTGATGCATTGCAAACCTATACGCTTGGCAGTAAATATATTTACAACACCTAGTAGCTGTCTCCAGTAGTTCCTTCTTAGTAGCAGCTAAGGAGCTCCTTCTTCAGCACAGAGCAGGTCACCTGAACCTATTAATCTGTATGCTTTAAAAAAAGAAAAAACTCTTTGTGGCCAGCACTGCATCTAAAGTTCCTTCCTGCTCAGCGTATAAGAACATTTAACCCTTCCCACACCCTTTTCATTGTCTTTATTAAATGTAATTTATACATATCACCCTGTTCTGGAAGCAAAAAGAAATTATTTCTCACTGCTCTTTTATTTAGTCCTTTCATAAACACAATAAGGAGGTGGACGAAAGATAATGCTTTTTAACACCCGAGCAGGAACAGTAAGATAGGGCTCTGCTCAACTGTAGACCTACAGTTGTGGGCACAAAGAGTTAAAGTCTCAAGAGGACTGATGAGGTGGGAGGGGTCAGGTGATCTTTGTACACTGGGACAGACTGACCACTAGAGATAGCTAACAATTCTGAGATGATAAAAATGTTATGCAGCTCGACAAACAGACCATACAAATGTAGCTGCTGCAGCATTTGATCGACTCATTTTCAGGCGAATAAATCTGCATACAATTATAACATTTGCATGAACTCAGAATATACATATTTATGTCAATGGAAGTGACTTTTTAACAGAAGAGACTGATAACAGATGCCAGGTTACATTTCCCAGAATCCCTGTACAACAGTAGTAGCTATGGCCCTTATCTGACTCACTTTTCTCCTAAGTTTTCAGCACTCTGTAATTAAAAAAGTACCAAAAAATATGTGAAAAAGTATTTTCTGGCTTGCTGGTGGCTTAAAGGGAACCGAGTCGAAGCTTGGGTTTAAAAATAGATATTTACCTAAGGAAAATGGAAGCCTCAGGATTCTACTGAGGCTTCCCTACGTGCCCTGATGGGGGCGTGTGCAGCGCCCCCCCCCACCCTCCCACACACGTGCGTGACCTTCCTCCACATCGGGGCTGCGCTCCTCTCCCGTTATGAGCACGGCTGCACATGCCCAGTAGCATTAAGCTTACAGCAGCTGCACGGGCATGCATGCACAGTAGCTCTGGCTTACAGTAGCTGCGCTGATGGAACAGGAGGTGTTCAGCGAGGGGGGCATGAGAGCAATGAAGGAAGCCTCTGAGGCTTCCCTTTCTTTAGGCAAGTATCTCATTTTGTACCAGAGCTTCGGCTCGGGTACACTTTAAAGGGAGTTTTATTGGTGAAGTGTGAAAATATCACCCCGGATAAAGCTTAGAAGAAAAGGTGATTTGAATAAGGGTCCTGGGCCCATATGCATTTCACTTTTTTCTCCTGAGTTTTCTCCTAGGACCTAGGTTATATTTTCACAACTTGTCATAAATTTCCTTTTAAGCCAACAGTAAGCAAGGAAACACAACAAATTTGATAGTACTTTTTTAACCAACTTTTGGGTACTTTTTCAATAGTAAAATGCTGAAAGGTTAGTTGAAGATGGAAATGATCTCCTAGGAGATAATGCAGGAGAAAAAGTGAATTGTATATGGGCCCTGGTGTCAGAAGTCAGGACACGTCTTAAACGTCTATGAATAGGTGCGCAGCAGCAGCATGTATGGCTACACAATGGGGTTTATAGTCAATACTTGTGATTTTCACTAGTCAATATGACTGCTATTAGAATCTAAGCAAAGTGTGAAGAACAAAGTCTGGTACTGCAGTCATATTCCATAAAATGAGCTTTATTGTGCTCAGCTCATTGATATACAAAAATCTTCATGCAAAGTTCTTTATATAAAATGCACATACCCATTTGGAGCGTAGATTAGGTCGTGGGGCATAGTGGTGGCTGCGGCCCGCCTAACGACCGTAAAAGGTCATTTCGTTAGGTTTTATATAAAGAACTTTGCGTAAAGATTTTTTGTATATCAATGAGTCGAGCACAATAAAGCTCATTTTATGGAATGTGAATGCAGTGCCAAACTTTATGTTCTTCACACGTTGCTTATGGAAATTGATCTACTTTTTCTAGTCTAGAGCACGCTGTAATCTATCCCTATCAATACCCAATGAATCGAAGTACGGAGGTTGTACTTGTATTTTGCACGCTGCCGTAGTGCCTGCCACTGTTTCTCCTTTATTGCTGCTATTAGAATCTGCTTTGGTCAATTTTGGCTTCAGTTGGGCTTCTATGGTTGATAAAGAAGACTGCCTCTAGATTCCCCTCAGGTGCATACACAGCAATAAGAAATAAGCAAAAGTAACATACCAAAAAAAGGCACACAAGGTGGGTTGATTGACTTGAGTTTTGCCAGATATTTTTTAAAGTGATCCTGACTCAACTCCACTGCCTCATCCAGTATTTTCTTTTTTCTTTCCTGTAACGCCTGTAAAAAAAACATAATTACTCAGCCTGCTTTAGCTCTAATTACGCAAAAATAAATACAAGGCTTTGTTGCTGTGAAAAACATGCAAAATAGCGTTAGACACGGCAGACACAAAATCTACTGCAATATTGAATATGCTCCATCCTTTTGGAAATCCAGCTCAGAAGCCAGTGTACACAAAGCTCTAAAAGAGCACACAGAGTAGGTATTAAGGGGTGTACACATGGACAATGCTTGTCGTCAGAATGGATCGGGACACAATGGCGTTATTTTGGGAGTCGAGCACTGTAGAGATGGCTTGTTCTGCTATAGCAGAGTGATGAGTCTGCTATGTGTAGGAGAGGAGGAATAATGTGTGCTACACAACAGAGGGGCTAAACAGTGCATAAACAGTTACACGAGGAAATAGCTCTGTTGTGTACTGCCCCATATTCCATCAGATACAGCAGGACTGTTAGCGCTAGAGGGGAGGTTGTGCAGATTAAAGCTGTGCGACCACTAGAGGGGAAATGAGGAAATTCATTTTTATTTTGACAGTTCTGCATCTCTTCCCTGATTGAAGAAGCGAGACTAGAGAATGACGTGGGTAGGGTGAAAGGGGTCAGTAACAATCTTGTTGGATGATTTTGCACCTGCTAATTTAGAGGTCATGTCAGGAGGGATCCTTGCTCTCTAGATTATCAGATGCAGTATTTAGATCTGTGCTTAAAAATAATCAGGCTTCTATCTTATAGGACCACTGTTACAAAAAATTAGGCAGAACTGACAGGTTTTGGGCCAGTCCATCTCCTCGTGGGGGGCTGTAAAGATTTTCTTTCTTTTTAACAGAATTTCCTGAACAGCAGTTGCAAAGTTTAACTGACATAATAGTGTGCAAGTGATTAGGGAGGCTGTCTAGTATCTTACTATTTTGGCAGTTAAACTGCTGTTCAGAAAATGCTGTTGAAAACAAAGAAAACCCCGAGAATCCCCCATGAGGAGATGGACTTGCCCAAAACCTGTCGGTTCTGCCCTCTGGAAGCCTGTGTTTTCCTCACCGCAGCTCCACTCTAAGCTGGTCTCCCGGGGACATGCGGCTAGGGACACACAGGCTTCCAGGGCCTGGAGGAAGCCCCAGGTAAGTAAATCATATTTTTTTGTTAATTCTCAGATGTATCCTTTAAAGGGTTCTAAGCAGTACTTTTTAAATAAACCACCCCCTAAGAGAGATTTGTTAATTGTATGGGCTTTAGGTGTGCAGCAGGCATTTACTTACCTATGGGAGGGAGGGAGGGCAGGCTTAAGACCCCCCCCCCCCCCCAAGTTAATATAGAAGCTTCCATCTACTGTGTCTAGCACTGCAGATTCCCGCTGGTTATTCGTAAAACTCTCTCTGCACAATGCATGCCAGGAAATGTAATTCCCATTAGTGGTGGAGGGGGGGCTGTTTCTATGGAGCAACCCCCATTAGTAAATGCCTGCTGCCTAAGGCCTGCACAATTAGCGCTCCCCCTTAGGGGGAGGTTAGTTTTCAAATTGTACTGCTAAGATCTCTTTAAGAGTTTACTACATGCTGTAGTTAAAGGGATACTGTAGGGGGGTCGGGGGAAAATGAGCTGAACTTACCCGGGGCTTCTGATGGTCCCCCCGCAGACATCCTGTGTTGGCGCAGCCACTCACCGATGCTCCGGCCCCGCCTCCAGTTTACTTCTGGAATTTCTGACTTTAAAGTCAGAAAACCACTGCGCCTGCACGCCCGTGTCCTCGCTCCCGCTGATGTCACCAGGAGTGTACTGCGCAGACACAGACCATACTGGGCCTGCGCTGTGCGCTCTTGATGACATCAGCGGGATCGAGGACACGGCCACGCAGGCGCAGTGGTTTTCAAACTTTAAAGTCTGAAATTCCAGAAGTGAACCGGAGGCGGGGCCGGAGCATCGGTGAGTGGCTGCGCCAACACAGGATGTCTGCGGGGGACCGTTAGAAGCCCCGGGTAAGTTCAACTCATTTTCCCCCGACCCCCCTACAGTATCCCTTTAAGGAAAAAGAAAAATGATTTAAGGCTGTATGCCTTGCGCCACTTATCTTTACCTCACTGTGCATAGAAGTACCTAACACATTGGCTGTTCAGGAATGTCAAACAATGACAGTGGCAAGAAACATGACAGGTTCTCTTCTTTTCTAGAAAAGGAAAACAAACCTCAAAGGTGTGATCCAACCGGTATATGGGAACAGAGTTCACTGCGCTTACTATCTCCAGAACACCATTGAAATTGTTCAAGTCTTGGAACACCTGGAGTATTTCAATGACCCGACTGAAAACAGCAACCCTCTCCTCAAAATTCTCCGTCTCTACGAGGCACCTGTATCCCACAAAGAAAAGAAAAAATGAATCCAGTATTCCTTACTTACAAGAAACACTTAGAGTTCAATTCCCAAGAAAATCAGAAAAGTGTGGTCCTTTGTAGCAACAAACAATGCAATACATAACATAAAATGTGAAAATTTCAGAGCTGAAGAGGGCTGGTCACGTGACTGCTAATCACCCTCTCTCCTAGTGGATCTGAGGTGACTGCACAGTCTGGAGAATGCACGTCCTTTCCCATTCTAATAGAGCACTGCGACATAAGCCCAAGATGCAGGTTGCTCTTCCTGCTCAAGCTGTGACGTAGCCGTGAGGAGGTAGTCAGCTGTCATATGACCCCCTTTTCAGCTCTCAATTTTTCACAATAATACTCATTTATAATAATACAAAGTGAGCTCTGAAGAAATAGTTAGATCACCTATGTAGAGGGAAAGCTCTGGATTCCATAGAGCCTTCCCAGTCCTCTCTCCATGCTCCATAGCTGTTATTCGATTAACTAGTTGAATGTGCCTTTGGGAATCCTTGTGAAGGCTTCTTAAGTACCCATGCCCTCAAGTACTTCAGAAGACGGGCAGGTCCATGCTGCACACAGGCAAGTTCGGGCATGCGCAGTATGGATGCACCCATTAAACGCCCCGCCCCTTCTCTTATAACATTCACGTGACTCTTCTCAGAGCTAAACAGACAGAAAGATTTCCTCACAATAGAGGCTGCTGCCAGTCTTTCTTTAGAAGACAATATCAGTAGATGAAGGGCCGGTTTCTACTGGGGTGCCGCATCCATTTCTGAATCGGACGTGGCCCCCGTGCAAGTCTGTAGCTGAATTACTATAGCTGTGTAATACACGGCTATAGATATTCAGATGCATGCTGCGGAAAACTGCAGCATACCGTCAAAAATCGCATTTGCATGCGATTTGGACGGCAAGCCAGTTGACTGAATAGGCATTTTCCGCAAGCTGCAGTACATCGGAAGTCACAGCATTTCCTCGCACACGAGTCCCTCTAACTCACATGCGGGGAACTGCTGCGAATTTGGACTTGCTGGAAACGGGCCCTAATTTTTCAGTTCTGCAGAGAACCTGTATATCCAGTTCTTTTCTTCTTTGTTTCATTTCCTGTTGAGATTAGTTGTATCTAATTTCAGATTGGATATGTTTATTGTTTTCTTGATGTAAAATGTGTTTTACGTCTACCTGTGAACTGATAATATATGGTGCTCAGTGTTGCTACTCCTCTATTGCTACATTATTGCTGTACTTTTTTTGGGGGTATATGCGATTTCACAATAAAAAAAAAAAAACCATTTGAACCTGGAAAAAAATGTGAGAACCTACTTTTCAAACCAAAGTGTGAGGTTTGTGGTGTGGCGAATCATCTTCAGCAAGTTAGGGGAATTAATTTCTTTATCTTCTTTAGTCCACACGCTGCCTACAAGTTCTGATGGCTGCACCGCCCTGTAAAGGAGCAAACACATTGGAAAAAAAACTCATTTAACCACTTTGTCCTCCTTGACGTATAAAAACGTCAAGGAGGACAGGCGCGCTCCCGCGGCCGATCGCGCGCGTGCACGCGCACTCCCGGCCGCGGAATCGGTAGCCACGGAATCAATGTATCGGGCTGGGGAGCCCGATCATTGATTCCTCTCCCCCGCTGAAAAAGCGACAGCTTCTCTCGGAAGCTTCGCTCTTTCTGAAGCTGTGTCCCTCTAAGCGTACATTGTACGCTTAGAGTGACGTCATGTAAAAAAAATCGAGATTGCCATCTTGTGGCCAAAAAGTAAAACTACATGTAAATGCCCAAAAACATTACAAGACACCAATATTTCCCCAAATAAAACACTTTTAAAACCCACCCTCCCAAAAATGCCCACATAAAATGTTTAATAAAAAAAAACAAAAAGAAAAACATTACCATAAAAAAAACAAAAACACATAAATATTTACCTAAGGGTCTAAACTTTTTAAATATCTATGTAAAGATAAAATATTTCTCTCTATTTTTTTTTTATAAGCTTGTAAATAGTGATGTATGCAAAACGGAAAAAATGCTCTTTTATTTCCAAATAAAATATTGTCGCGATACATTGTGATAGGGACATAATTTAAATGGTGAAATAACCGTGACAAATGGGCAATAACAATACGTGGGTTTTAATTATGGAGGCATGTATTATTTTAAAACTATAATGGCCGAAAACTGACAAATAATGAATTTTTTCATTTTTTTTCTTATTCTTCCTGTTAAAATGCATTTACAGTAAAGTGGCTCTTAGCAAAATGTACCCCCCAAAGAAAGCCTAATTGGTGGCGGAAAAAACAAGATATAGATCAGTTCATTGTAATTAGTGAAAAAGTTATAGGCTAATGAATGGGAGGTGAACATTGCTCGGATGCATAAGCTGAAAACGACTGAGATGTTAAGTGGTTAAAGATGAAAACTATTAGTTTTCATACAAAACACACAGACATAGTCAAGACACGAAACATTTATATTCTGCTTTTCTCCTGGCGGACTCAAAGCACCAGAGCTGCAGCCACTAGGACGCACTTTATAGGCGGTAGCAGTGTTAGGTCTCCTACTGAATAGGAGCTGGCTTCCTGAACAAGATGAGCAGAGATTCAAACCCATTCACAGTAGAAATCACAAAACACTAGCACTTAGCGCTAGCGTTTTGCTAGAGTGATTTTACCACGATTAGCGCAGGAAAAATCAGTGGACACTTCCTTTATAAGCACTGTACCGCGATCGCTCCAAAAATGCTGCAGGTAACGCGTTTGCAATCGGCGCCAATCGCGGCAGTGAGAACACTGCCATAGGGTAGAATAGCACTAGTGCTTTTAAAAAGCCCTAACGCTTTGTCCTAGTGTGAATGGGCCCCGAAGAACAACTGAAGTGAGAGGGATATGGAGGATGCCTTGTTTATTTCCTTTTAAACAATACCAGTTCTCTGGCAGCCCTGCTGAAATATTTGGCTGCAGAAGGGTCTGAATCACACCAGAAACAAGCATGCAGCTAATCTTGTCAGATCTGATAATAACGTCAAACACACCTGATCTGCTGCATGCCTGTTCAGGGTCTATGGCTGAAAGCAGAGGATCAGCAGGCTGCCAGGCAACTGGTATTGCTTAAAACAGGGATGTCAAACCGGTCCTTCGAGGGCCGAGGTCCTCACACATTTTTGATACAGCTCAAATTAATTGATGGGTGTGAATCAGGAAAGTTGTGGTCCATCAGGTAGAACACATTCCCTCTTTCTCAGTCCATCCGAAACCCTGGCATGGATCTGGCCCTCCAGGCCTGGAGTTCAACACATGTGGCTTAAAAGGAAATAAATATGGCAGCCTCCATATCCCTCTGGCTTCAGGTTCCCCAACAAAAGTTGATTAGGTGGTACCCTTAATGACTAACTGTACAAGATTTCTTGACCAGACGCAATAAGGTTGCCATCTGGTCTGTAATACGGTTCTCTGAACAGATTATTATTATTATTTTTTATAACGCTTGCAACTCCACCCAAACTAAAACTGGCTTTATATCACAGCAACGTAGTGACCCACCTGTACAGATCAGACTCTATCAGAGTCAGCTGGCGAGCGATCTCTATGGGGTGAAGAGTCATCAGGTCAAATGTCTCAAATTGGCCGGCACGGCTGATATGCCACTCAATAGGAGGTGGAGGGCTCTCAAACGTGATGTTATGACTGACTCCGTTAGCTGCCTGGGCTTGTTTTTTCCTTCTGATTATCTTGGCAATGGACTCCACCCATTTCTTCATGGATTTACCTTGAAAGCAAACAGAAAATAAAAGCGAAGATTAACAGTACATTTTTTGCTAAACCCATACAAGCATATTTAATGTGCTTTATTCCAGGCCACGTTGCCACTTGCTGTTTTTCAGTCTCTACAGAGCAGTGATATAAAGTGCTGAAACAGACAGTGGCCCTTATTCAATTCATATTGGCCCATAAGCAATTAACCTTTTCTCCTGAGTTTTCTCCTAGGTCAGGTTTTTAAACGTGTCAGTAAAATGCCTTTTAAGTCACCAAAAAGCAAGAACATACTAGAAAAGAATAATCTTGATAGTAAGTTTTGACCAACATTTCAGTGCATTTTTTAGTTTAAAAATGCTGGAAAGCGGTTTTAAATAGAAGATAAAAAATCTCCTAACAGAAAACTCAGGAGAAAATGGAAATTGCATATGGGCCCTTGTCACTAAAATGCTTTTTAATGAGACTCTGTAACAAAATTTTCATCCTTATTTCTTCTATCCTTTAAGTTCCTATCCTTGTTCTAATGTGCTCTGTCTAACTGCAGCCTTTTCTAATTGCACAGTGGCTGTATTATCTCTGTTATATGATCTAATCTTTTCTCCTCTGTCGGGCTGAGGCAGTCAGGCTGGAATGTGCTGTGCTGCTTGGGATTGGATAGAAGCTATACACACCCTCTCCAGGCCCCCTGCACACTCTGTATGACTCACACACTCAGCTCTTCTCAGCGTATCACTTGCTATGTCTTTTGTTTGTAAACACTGGATAAAAATGGCAATTGCAAGCCAGGATTGCAGCAGGGAGAGACAGAAACAGCAGAGGGGTCCAGGAGAACATAATGAATAGAATGGTATGCTTTTTATTGTAAGAATTTTAGAGTACAGATTCTCTTTAAAGTGGACCTGAACTCATGCACACGACACAAGGAAAACAGATTATTCCACCCTGTTTGGGTTTAGAGCAAAGACCCTAATTCCCCCTTCAGCTGCAAGTAAGCACAATTGTAATTTCATCTCTCAGCTATGTCAGCACAAAAATCTGGCAGTCCTCGGCAGCCTCAGGTAATATGTAAATACAGGATGCTAAGGGGAACCCGAGGTGAGAGAGATATCGGGGACATGTTTATTTCCTTTTAAATAATGCACATTGCCCGGCTATCCTACTGAGCCTCTGCCTCTAATACTTAAGACATAGACCCTGAACAGGCATGCAGCTCAAATAACTATGGCAAATCAAGAATAGCTGCATGCTTGTTTCAGGTGTGTGATTTAGACCCTACTGACCAGAAAGATCAACAGGACTGCCAGGCAACTGGTATTGTTTACAAGGAAATAAATATGGCAGATTCCATAGGTCTCACACATCAAGTTCCTTTTAACCCTTTGTCTGCTTCCATGAATGCAGGATGTAGACACACTTGAGGAAGTTCTGTGGGCTGTAACAAATACATGTTTTTCTGTAAAGTTATTATGCTGTTGCTTCTCTCAGAGTAGAGAGTTCAGGTCTGCTTTAAACCACTGACAAGCGAGAAAACACTCAGAATACTTTTGACAATACTTTTCACCTACGTTTTGGTACTGGTAAGTGAAGTAAATAAGAGCGGTTGTCTATTACCCGGGCTTACCTTTAACACTGGAAATGAAGGTTTCTAATCGATCGAGAAGTTCTTGGTCTCTTTCAAAATCATAGTAATGATGCTCAACCCAGTGCCGAAATACATTTAATACCCTACAACATAAAGAAAAGTGGTACTATCTACACCATGGTAAGACAGGAAGAAAATAAAAAACTGAAGAATGAACTCTTTATTAAACAGCAACCCTGTGCAACAAAGTTATTTCAGACACTGGTAAGAGGCAGAAGAATAAAACCCTACTAAATGCATCTTACTCTGGGTTTGCTTTCTAAGTGTCTCAGAGCAGACTTGGGCCCCTTTCTGGCGGGAGACTTGGGCCCCTTTCTGGCGGGAGACTTGGGCCCCTTTCTGGCGGGAGACTTGGGCCCCTTTCTGGCGGGAGACTTGGGCCCCTTTCTGGCGGGAGACTTGGGCCCCTTTCTGGCGGGAGACTTGGACCCCTTTCTGGCGGGAGACTTGGACCCCTTTCTGGCGGGAGACTTGGGCCCCTTTCTGGCGGGAGACTTGGACCCCTTTCTGGCGGGAGACTCGGGCCCCTTCGGGCCCCTTTCTGGCGGGAGACTTGGGCCCCTTTCTGGCGGGAGACTTGGGCCCCTTTCTGGCGGGAGACTTGGGCCCCTTTCTGGCGGGAGACTTGGACCCCTTTCTGGCGGGAGACTTGGACCCCTTTCTGGCGGGAGACTTGGACCCCTTTCTGGAGGGAGACTCGGGCCCCTTTCTGGCGGGAGACTCGGGCCCCTTTCTGGCGGGAGACTCGGGCCCCTTTCTGGCGGGAGACTCGGGCCCCTTCGGGCCCCTTTCTGGCGGGAGACTTGGGCCCCTTTCTGGCGGCGGGAGACTTGGGCCCCTTTCTGGAGGGAGACTTGGGCCCCTTTCTGGCGGGAGACTCGGGCCCCTTTCTGGCGGGAGACTCGGGCCCCTTTCTGGCGGGAGACTTGGGCCCCTTTCTGGCGGGAGACTTGGGCCCCTTTCTGGCGGGAGACTTGGGTCCCTTTCTGGCGGGAGACTTGGGCCCCTTTCTTTTGGGCCCCTTTCTCTCCCCCCCCCCCGCGAATATTTTACTGCACTGTTGGGCAGTTCGGCCTTGCAGCTGCTGAACACAAGCACTACTCGGGTGCAACTTCCATGAAGCCAAATGGCAGCCGTTTTAACACCACGTGTGTCAAGCGCTAAGACGCAGTGGTGTTACCTGGCAGCACAGAACGGCAACATGTCGCATCTGAACATGGCTGCCACCACGCTCTGATGTGACTATAGGAGGCCTCCTTTCCAGCACCGGTACGAAGTGCTAACAAGCACCCGGCCAATGCACACGGAAGCTGACAGACATTGAATTTGCTGCCTGTCAGCTACCTATACGAAAGAGCCTTACAGCCTCTTGGAATTAATGGTCACTGTGGAAGTCCTTTCCCCATGGCACAGCAGCGGAGCAGATAATATAAAGAAATCCGATAACTACATAACAGCCATCCTATATACTAAACAAAGGCAGTAAGTATAACAAACGCACCTGTAGCTGCGCATGCCCGTCACAATAAGCTGCACCCACAATTGTGCCGCTTGCCCACATCACACATGCCACCATGACTGCAAAGCCTACACCACCCACGTTAGGCCGCTGACCCAAACCCAAAAAAGCAAAGGCTGCAAGTATGCACAAATGCACCCACATGTATGATTCTTTTGAGAATCAGGGGTTTACTGGTAGTACACAACTAAAACTTTCATCTATAATAGAATAGTCTTGCATGTTATTTGCTGTGACAGTGCATAGGCTCAATCAGAAAATCTGCAACAAATCTAGCTCTTCCCTAAATTAAGTGTTGAATATGACAACTGTAAAAAGATCAGCAAGCTTTATAACTGAAGAGTGTGCTAAACTCATCTGACCGGCTGCCAGTATGAGCCCTCCCTGCATCATCTTCTCGAGGCATGGTTTTATGTGTCCTAATAAGTTTACTTTCCATTAAATATATTTGGTTAGAAGTGATCATTTGATCAAGAAATCAAGACAAGCTACTAACCAAAATGTTCCATACAAACATAGATCTCAAGAGCTCAGGAGCAGCTGACAGAGAAGACCTGGGGGGGGGGGGGGGGGGGGGGGGCAATGTGACGTCACATGGTGGAGAGGTGAGTGGCAAGAACAGAGCCATCAGCCGGCTTGATTCATCGTCTCCTATGTCCTTGCAAGAATCATTTGTCATCTGTCTCTTACCCACAGTATATGCTCAAACCTATTGCCTGAAGAAGAGGGGTCACTCGTGTGAAACGCATTGTATTGTTCTCTACATTGGCATTGTGTCTGTTTGGAGGAGGCAAGTCCACCACTGACTCCGCAATTTTAAACTTTTTAGATACTTTTAGCCTTCTGGTGCGTCTGTATCCATACCGCCGTGATTTATCTGGTGGATCACTGGCTGAGTGGCAGTCGGGAGCTGCTGAGCACACGATAGCTTATCGGCTGAGGCGGTTGTTATGGGTTGCTTCAGCAGAGTTTAATCTAACGTGTGTACAGGGCTTTACACTTTTTGTGCTGCAGTCACAAGTTAAGGCCCATACACACTTTCGATTGATGTCGCCCCACATTGATGGGCCAACACTGTACAGTCACATAGTTAGCTTACATGCTAACTATGCGTTTTATCGCAATGCGGGGGCCTAGGGACAATGAAGCGGCCCCAGTGTGGCATAACACAGTGAGAGCGGCATGAACATAGCTACCGGCTGTTGCTCAGCCAACTTGATCCACCTGGCAGATCTCTGGCCGACCGGCGGCTGACGCAGTCATTATCAGTTGCCTCAGCTGAATCTAGCATGTGTACAGGGCTTTAAGCCGGCCATTTGCAGCTCCACAATAGCGCCACCTATCCACCCCTGCATTAGAAATAACAGAGACCAACCTGAGTTGCACTGGCTGAACATATTCTTTTCGGAATCTCTTAAGGTTAGCGCTGATTGGCTGTTCTCCTTTCTCTATTGCCATTCGGTCTGCTTCTGTAGGTTCAGGATCAGGAATTTCAAACCTATGGAAAACCAGTAGAAAGAAGCAGTTTCATGTTACTCATGGGAAACAGTACACAAACCTCAGGACAATGCTACAGAAACACTGGCAGGGAGATAGTGTCATAGGAGGGTGGGAGGGCTCTTTTAGAGACACCCACTAGGTGTGATCTCATCTGTGCCTCCTGCTTCAAAGAATGTATGGAGTAGGGAAGAAGTGCCGGTGGCATTGTTTCAGACAATAAAAACGGGCAAAAGTCAAAATAAATTCTGCCTTTTTAAAATTTAAGTTTCCCAGTTTAGATTCCACTTTAGAGTAGAACTAGATAATGCGTGAAAACACAGCCATAGGATCAGATGCAACACCTGGATGAGCATCATGAATGTCTAGGGATAGGGATCATAACAAGTTATGTAACAGCATCACTTTATCCTGAACTGCCAAGGGGGTGGTGGTAATCAGTACAAATGACTGCAGAGCCTCAGACCCCAGAGCAAACTTTAAACTGCCCTTCCCCTAACACTGTTTGTATAATAATCTCAGACAAGACAGCCACAACTTGCTTCCCAAGGACAGCCACATGTGAAAGTGGTGTAAGCAGAGTAAAAGGAATGACTTTTGAACCAATTTCGGACCGACGCACATGTTGGGCGGGTAACGCTGCGGTTCTGAACGGACGTAAACTCTACGTCCCATTCACCGCGTGTCCCCGCCCGTTCCTGCCGCAATGTGCTGCCCTGCCGCCTCTATGATGGCAGAGCACTGCGACTTTTTAACCAATTTCGGACCGACGCACATTAAATCTATGTTGGGCGGGTAACGCTGCGGTTCTGACCAGACGTAAACTGTACGTCCCATTCACCGCGCGTCCCCGCCCAATCCCATTGGCTTACATTGAGTGACAGGGTCAGAAGCCAATGAAAACGGCTTCTGACCGGCGCACAGCGCTCTGCCGTGATAGAGACGGCAGAGAGAGCAGCCTGCGACAGGGACAGAGCGGCGTGACCGGCGGGTTATTGTGGCGATTCGTCAGTATTCAGCGTTTTAGCGTACCAGCAGCCTCTGGTCCTTAAGGGGACATAGGCTGCTGGTACCGAAGTGGTTAGTGATTGCCACTATTCACAGCACATATAGAGGTGAGCATTACCAGCAAAGAGATAAAGCATTGACTGGAGGAGTGAGGTCCAGGGGGATCAGGTGTACTAGCCTCCCCTATGCCCTAACTGCTATACCACTGGTGGTGATGTACTTGTAAGGGCAGCCTCTAAACTCACTCTAGCGCTCCCTTCCCGACACTACTCATTCTTTGTACGAAACTGAACTAGGCAATACGTATGTTAACATTAATGTGAGCAAGATAAAATAGGCTCTGAATTCTCCCCATGTAATACATTGTGCTGATATCATGAGCAAGATGGCAACTCCCATTCAGATAAAAGCCAGGCAGTAGAAACTATATATACTGTACAAGGGCAGAGACCTCCTCCTAGTGTTTCTTATTTTGCCGTAAATTATCATATGAACATGTACTAATATTGATGTCTTAACCACCCTGGCGTTCTATTAAACGCGCCAGGGTGGATGCGCAGCACTATTTTTTGTGGGGTTTTTTTTCTATCATGTAGCTTAGCCTAGTGCTATCTACATGATTCCCCCCTCCCTGCGGCGTCCGCCCAGCCCCTCCGATCGCCGCCGCGCCCTCTTCCCATAATAAAATCCCGTTCTGAACGGGATTTCCTTTAGGGCTTCCCCTTTCGCCATGGTGACAATCGTGATGAAGTCATCGGGAGTCCCGATCCACCCCTCAGCGCTGCCTGGCACTGATTGGCCAGGCTGCACACGGGGTCTGGGGGGGGGTGAGCTCGTCCATACCGCTAAGGAGGTTATACTACACATCAGCTATGTATGGATTTGTATTGCTGGAAGTCCTAATTGTACAGTTTTGATCTTCTCATACCTATGCTTCCCACTATTTGTTTAGTAGTATGTATAGTGCTACGGAAGATGTTGGTGCTATATACATTAGCAAGAAAAAGTGTGAACCCTTTGGAATGCTTTGGCATGGCTTCAAGAAAGCGGTTTACACCAGACATCCCAAGAATATTGCTGAACTGAATCAGTTCTGTAAAGAGGAATGGTCAGGAATCACTCCTGACTGTTGTGCACGTCTGATCTGCAACTACAGGAAACGATTGGTTGTAGTTATTGCTGCCAAAGGAGGTTCAACCAGTTGTTAAATCCAAGGGTTCTCATACTTTTTCCACCTGCACTGTGAATGCTTACACAGTGTGTTCAATAAAAACATGGAAACATTTAATTATTTGTGTAGTATTAGGTTAAGCAGACTGTGATTGTCTATTGTTGTGACTTAGATGAAGATCAGATCACATAATAGAAATAAAATAATAGTAAAGATGCAACTGTGGAATTACACTGGTAATCAGGTCTATTGCTTTAAGATGCACAATTATCTAAAGTATGCATTAGGTAAGAGATTCCTTCCAAAGTGCTATATAGAAACACAGGACAAAAATGCCAATCCTCAGTAGAAGCATGTACTTGCCTTTCAATAAGAAGGTTCAGTAGCTCCTGTGGCTTACAGAAAGAGCGATATGTTGTCAGAAAAGTGCGAACAAAGTTAGGATCTATGGAGAGAAAACACACAGCAAGAGATAATCAGCAATGGTGTTAAACTGAACCTTAAGGCCTCATTCACATCATTTAGCGCAGATGGCTGTGCGATCGGAATGCAACGCGTCCGATCGCACGCTATCTGCGCTGCGCTAGAGATCCCATTCATTACGGTGAATGGGATCTGCGCTGCGATTCCCGAAAATGCAGCAGCAGCGCGATACAACGGGAATGGTAGAAGAGCTGTCTATGCCCTTCTACCGTTCTTGCGTGTCGCACACTATGAGCGCTGCCAAAATGCGCACGCCAGCGCACAAAGTCTGAACGAGCCCTATAGGACTACTGTAGGGGGGGTGGGGGTAAAACGAGTTGAACGTCCTGTGCAGCCACTCACCGATGCTCCGGTCCCAGACTCTAGTTCACTTCCGGAATTTGCGACTTTAAAGTCGGAAAGCCACTGCACCTGTGCGGCCGTGTCCTCGCTCCCGCTGACCACACCGGGATCGTGCTGTGCAGGCGCAGACCGTACTGGGCCTGCGCAATACACTCCTGGTGACGTCAGAGGGAGCGAGGGCACGGCTGCGCAGACACAGCGGTTTTCAGACTCTGAAGTCGCAAATTCCGGAAGTGAACCGGAGGCGGGGCCAGAGCATCGGTGAGTGGCTGCAGGGGCTCAGGACGTCTGCGGGGGACCGTTAGAAGCCCCAGGTAAGTTCAACTCTTTTTCCCCCTACAATACTCCTTTAAGTTGAATAAAAGTTGGCAGCGTACCATTACATCTCCTTAGGGATGAAGAAGTGGAGGGAATGGGAGGTTGATAGGAAGAAACACTGCAGCACGCCTGCATCTTTCTGCCTGAAAATTTGACTTTAGCCAAAAGTCACATCTTTCAAGGAATGATGACTGAGACCAGAGGGATGAGGAGAGGAACGGACAAGGCACATCAGTACAGTATCAAACAAAAGTGAGTACACCTTACATTTTTGTAAATATTTTGCATCTATTCATGGGACAACACTGAAGATATGACACTTTGATACAGTGTAAAGCTGTCAGTGTAAATTTTCTTACCTATTAAAATAATTCAACACACTGCCATTAATGTTTAAACTGCTGGCAACAAAAAACGTTTCAGAATTAATTTCAAACTATCAAGTTACCCACACTACTTGATATTAAAGGAAAATTGAGTTGGGGGGGGGATTATACGTGCCTGAGGCTTCCTCCAGCCCCTTCTTTCGCTGCCTGGATCCTCAGCATTTCGGCCAAGGTCCTCCGGTCTGGAGCGTACTGTACATGTGCAACCAGGCCTTGCACCAGTCCCCGTCCCTGGGAGCATACTGCAGTACAAATGGCTCTGACTGAAGGACTTTTGGGGCTGAACTGCGAAAGATCCAGGTGGCGCAAGAGGAAGGCAAGGGAGCGATAAGCCTGGAGGGGATTGGAGGAAGCCCCAGCCAGGTATGTATAATTTTTTTTTAAATTGCCCGTCTCAGGTGCCCTTTGCATGGTATCATCCTAATTCCCATTCATTTTCTTTATGGCTATAGGTAAACACTTGTTGACTGATATCTAAAATATAAAACCTGGTAGGTCTCTATGGACCTCTGCTCTGTTTTGTAAAGCGTAACATCCTTATGGTTTTAAAGGTGGAAAACCTTAATGATCATACACAGCAGTAACCCACCTGCATACATGTGATAGGTCAGCCTTTCGATAAGTTTAACCACAGTCCCTCCCTTTATAATGGGGATTCCACCTCTGCTCTGCACATTGTCTTCGAAAACTATGTTCTCCTCCGAGTCCTCCTCCACAAAGCAGTAGACATCTGGACTAGGCAGACGCAATGGCTGCTCATTCTCCTCCCGAATCAGCACAGAGTCCAACATACGGTCCAATGTGCTGCGGTACTGCAGCGAGATCAGAGCCGCCATCCAATTGTTTTTCTCCTCGGCTGTCTTGGCAGCAAAAATAATAGAGTTCTCATCTTTGGAGACCAGCTCGAAAGCATGCTTGTACTCCGGCGTGTCTTCCCGGTCGGCGACCTGCACCTTCCTCATGATGAATTTCTCCTTCAAGCGGTATTCAGCTGAGCTGTAGCCAGGGATACGGGACTGGCCATGGTTCATCTTGCAGCTGATCATCAGGCCATCAAACAGGAAGATGTGTCGTTCATGTTTGGCCCCGACTCTGGTCAAAGAACCTTCCATGATGAACTCGTTACAGCACTGGCCGATATCTTTACCTTCCCAGCCATCAATGTTCTTCTGGATTTCATTCATCTTCTTGATGGCCAAATGTTTGCTGCGTGTCTGCCGGTTGTACAGACGCCAAGTGTGCTCCCTAAAAATACAAATCGGTTTAGAGCTTAAAGTTTCAAAGTGTACTTGTCGTGTAATTAAAGATGGTCAAGGAGATGATAGAAATGCTGCATTTGACTGGCCCATTTTCACAATGCGTACTATGTTATTCCAATAATTATTATGATGTCACATTCTCTACATTAAATTAAAATGTGGACTATCATAATTCCATTAAATCACAATTACCAGAATATTGCAACACTTGAGACCTGATTCTCTATGACAGGGGTGTAAAACCCAGTCACTTACAAGGCTATAAACTAAAACATAGTCTAAGTTTTAGATTGGTTTATGAACATATATTGTCTCAAACTAAGTGGGGTAACTATAGTGACCGCAGGGGGCCTGCTCCTCCCCCTTGTGCAGAGTAGCACAGTGGAGCAATTTAATGCTTTTCTGCTTCAGTGCTGCTTCTGCACTCCTCATCTTCCTGACAGCCACATTCTCCATGCTGAGACCTGTGTGTGTGTGTGTGTGTGTGTGTGTGTGTGTGTGTGTGTGTGTGTGTGTGTGTGTGTGTGTGTGTGTGTGTGTGTGTGTGTGTGTGTGTGTGTGTGTGTGTGTGTGTGTGTGTGTGTGTGTGTGTGTGTGTGTGTGTGTGTGTGTGTGTGTGTGTGTGTGTGTGTGTGTGTGTGTGTGTGTGTGTGTGTGTGTGTGTGTGTGTGTGTGTGTGTGTGTGTGTGTGTTTTACCAGCCTCACAAGGGAGTTTAGATACTAGGAGGGGTCCCATGCTGATTTCACTCGGGAATCCCCTTGGTTTTTGTTGCTGCACCCCCGACTCAAATGGACAATGTTTCCATCAGAAACTCCATCACCAGTGTGCTCCTCTGGATAGTTTGACAGCTGTGCTCTATGACATCTCCAAGAGTCTCCAATCATTCTCAGTGGGAAATTATTAGTAAGGCAGTGGTCGTTTATAAATATTAGTAAGCAGCTGGCCGTTTCTTTTTTATTTAACAACTACGACATGACAAAACCAAGCCAACTTATCACAATACCCAGAGTACCATTTCACAATACCAACTGAGATTTAACAGTATAGACAATAATATTGCAATGACATCTCACAATACATAGGATGACATCGCAAAACATGTGATGACAATACTTGACCTACCATGACTTCACGGTCCAAAGTAGGATACCATGAAGCTATTATCGTAACTATAATGAGATCACAATAACTTAAAGGGCCACTATCGCATAAAAAAATATGTAAATTCATCCATATAAAATGTATGTTAAATCCAGAATAAAATGCAATATCATTTTTTGTTTTCCTATGTCGCTGTCACTTATAGGAGATCGTTAACATGTCAGATATTTACTACTTACTAAAATAGACAGCAACTTAGGAATAATGTATTTACAATGCATTTTACTCAGGTAATAATGTAAATATTTTATGTATGTGTTTAAATCTTACAACTGTCCATAAAAGTGATCCTTCAACACTGCCATGCTTACCAGGACATGACAGCCACTTCCACAAGTAACACCAATGACAAAATCACAACACCTATAATGACAGACACTGCTTTGAAAGTTTTTAGTTTCATCTATTGCAACCATTACAGATCCAGGAACATACAGATAGAATATGAAAGCCTTTCCTTACCCCGGCCGGCGTCGCGGAGAGTGCTTGTTGTAAATGCGCTCCATGCTACATCGCAGGTTAAGAAGAGCGGTGATAGCTTGTTTTAAACATTCTCTGTCCTCCTGGTCCTCACTGCGTTCTTGTAACAGCTGAACAATAAGAACATTTCAAATCGTTAAACTGTAGAACTTTGTTTTAAAATTAGAATCAGTTGAAATCTACAAGAGCAGCTACATGCAGGAAAATACTATGGCTTCAGTTAATATGTAAATACACTTGATGCGACCAGATATCGGCCAATTTCCATCGATCAAGCAGATTGTCATCCGATAAAATGATCAAATTAAATGATCGATTCTCCTCGTTTTCAAAGCAGATGAATTTGGGGTCAGTCCTATCAGCACAAATATTGGCTATGTTAGCTGTGGCAACACAAAGTTGATCAACAATAGGTAAGTATTAAAAGGTTTAGGCTTGGTACACACATAAATCTGTACATTTCTGGTAGAGTCCGCCTTTGCATCAGTTCTTTATTGCTTTTATCTGATTGGACAGGTACACCTTTTATGTGTGAACACAGCCACAGAAACACATACAAAACTGACAGGACTGGGGCGGAAATGTACAGATTTATATGTGAACACATCCATAGCAAACATTGGAGTGTGTAGAGGGCTACAAATTATCAAAAAGCCCTCTTACTAAAATGTTAAGCAAAACAAAAAAGTTTGCCTTCTTAAAACAAAGGGTCAGTGTTCTCCCTAGAGTCTATTAGCGGGGCGCTCCGCCCACCTGAAATTCCTCACCGCCCGGCTGCCAATCAGCCCCCATCCGCAGCGGAACTGCTTCTGCAGGCAGCCCGCTGTCGCTCATGGACGCTATACCCGCTCTACGCCTCAATTCCTGTCTGTGGGTGGTAAGGAGGGAGGGACAGGGGAAGTACTGTATTGACGTTGTCATGCAGCTCAGGAGACTCTGCCTCTCACTACCCTGCCTGTTGGCCAGTCACATTAGAGCTTCACCAGTGGGGGGCGTGCCCTGTCGCGTGGGTCAGCTAATGTGCTACTGGCTGCTATCGATGCTTCAAGCCGCGCTGGGTCTGTGTGTTTTCCTGGGTAAAAGCGGTGGGAGAGGGGAGAAAACAAGGATGCTTTCCCGAGGGGCTCCTTAGAGTGATCTTATCAGTCATCCACTGGCATGCTGGCCTCTTGTTTTCAAAGTAAACATCGGAGAATGCTAGACAGACAACGGGTGAAGGACTCTGTCCCCTCACGCTGTAAACTTAACTTCCTTCCCACGTGTCTGTCCAGAAATGAAACAGCGAGGTGAGAAATCATGGCGGGGGGGGGAAGGGGGGGGGCGGGGAGGGGAGTGAGCTGGGGGATACAGCTGCTGCTGACCTGTGAAAATCTATTTACACTGCTACACAGCTCATTGTGCTTTCCCCAGCCAAGCTGTCTGCAAAGCTGATACACACACACACACACCCCTGCATCTTAATAACAATCATCTGGTACAGCAGGCATTGGTTATGATCTCAGTCCAAAAGGTCCATATCCACATAAAAATTAAACAGCATGACATTACGTAATGATCATTTAATGGAGATTCGTTATACAAGTTGCAGATGGCTTACGAACCGTGGTGCTCACTTTTTTTTTTTTTAAAGGACCGTTCTGATGGATCACAATGGAAATGATCGTTCAAACGAAACAATAATTTCTACTAAAGTCAATGGACTTTAGCAAAACATGGTTTCATTTGAACGATTGCCTACGTCCTGTTGGTCACATAACTCCGCTTCCAATGTTCAAAGATAGATCATGGAACAATTGTTCATAATGGAATTCCGTGATCTATCTTTTCGTGGGTACTCCGTTTTAGTCTTAAATTGCTACGAAGTGTACAAATTTCCAGCTGTAGCTGCTAATCGCAGCTTTCAACATAGGTGACTATGTTGGGACCCAAAATAAATTTGCCGCTTCGATGTGACCCTGCCTTTCCACCCAGCATGACCTTTCTTCACCACCCGGCTACTTTTTCATGCCACCCGGCTGGAAAAAATTTCTGGGGAGAACACTGCAAAGGGTATTTGCAATAAAAAAAATCTGCCCCCCTTAAAGGTGTCCAGCAGTGATAAATCGTGGGAGACATTGGCCTCAATTCACTAAGCTTATCTCCTGTCTTTAACCTCCCTGGCATTCTATTAACCTCCTTGGCGGTAATCCCGAGCTGAGCTCGGGGTATGCCGCCGGAGGTCGCCGCTCAGGCCCTGCTGGGCCGATTTCAGTTCTGAAAAAAGCAGCACACGCAGCTGTCACTTTGCCAGCCGCGTGTGCTGCCCGATCGCCGCCGCTCCGCGGCGATCCTGCCGCGTGCAGCGGCGAAAGAGGGTCCCCCCAGCCGCCCGAGCCCAGCGCAGCCGGAACAAACAGTTCCGGCCGGCGCTAGGGGCTGGATCGGGCGGCTCTGACGTCAGGACATCAACTCATCATCAGCTCATTGCGGCCTATCTTGTTACTTTCGATTGCCGGAGGCGATCGAAAGTACGGATCAGGAGCGCCCTCTAGTGGGCTTTCATGCAGCCAACTTTCAGTTGGCTGCATGAAATATTTTTTTTTTTATTAAAAAAAAAAAACACATTGCAGCCTCCCTGGCAAAATAAATAAACCGCCAGGGAGGTTAAGATTGCTAGGGAGGCCTAGCGCTAGCTACATGATGCCCCCCTCCCTTCCGCATCCCTCCCACCCCTCCGATCGCCGCCAGTGCTGTTAGCCATAAGGAAATCCCGTTCTAAAAACGGGATTTCCTTTAGGGCTTCCCCAGTCACCATGACGACAATTGTGATGACGTCATCACGATCGTCGTCATGGAGTCCCGATCCACCCCTCAGTGCTGCCTGCCACTGATTGGCCAGGCTGCGCAGGGGTCTCGGGGGGGGGGGGGGGGCCCTTACGCGGCGGATAGTGGTGCATCGGCGGCGATCGTCTACAACACACAGCAAGCAAAGTGCTTGCTGCGTGTTTTAAAAACAAAAAAAATTATGAAAATCGGCCCAGCGGGGCCTGAGCGGCGCCCTCCGGCAGTAATAGACGTAATAACTCGTCCATACCGCTAAGGAGGCTAATAACATTTTCTAGAGTTATCACCATGGTGATGAGGCATGTCGTATTCAGGAAACATTTTACCTCAGGCAAACCTAAAGTTAACTTCTGTCTTTAAGTTAACTCTTCAATCCTTAAAATAACTCCAGAGTTAAAGACAGGCTGTTTATTAACTGCGTGTGAAAATAACTGCAGAGGAGGTAAATTAACTACAGAGGAAGTTATTTAAGTACAGAGGAGGTAACTTAACCCTCCTGGCGGTCAATTAAAACCACAGCACTATTTTTTTTTTTTTTTTAATCATGAAGCTAGCCTGGCGCTAGCTACATAACAGCCGCTGAGCTGCGGCATCTCCTTACCCCCTCCGATCGCCTTCGGCGATCAGGCCCGTCAGGAAATCCCGTTCTGAGCGAGATTTCCATTAGGGTTTCCCCCGTCGCCATGGCTAGCTGCGTGTAATAAAAAATGTTTTGCAAATCGGCCCAGCAGGGCCTGAGAAATCCTCCTGCGCGGCATAGCCCGAGCTGAGCTCGGGCTTACCGCAAGGAAGGTTAAGGAATGAAGAGATAAGATAACTCTCTTACTGTGTGGTGGTACGTTTTCTCTTGCCTTATTATCTACAGCATGATCTTAGTGAATTAAGGCCATTATATGCTCAATCCAACCTGAATTATCACAAATACATTCTGTTTTAAGAATGCAAACTTTTGCTTTGCACAACCATAGAAACCAGGGATGCGGAGTCGGAGTTGGAGCAATTTTGGGCACCCGGAGTTGGAGTCATTGATTTCATAAGAAGACAGGACACCTTTATGAAGGGCACATTTTTAACATACATTTAAATGTACTGGAAATGTATGCTAGAAAAGCACACAACGGATCCGTTTTTAAAAAAAAAAAACATCAATTTTAACTGGATCTGCTTTGATCTGCTGCAAGTGTGAACCGGCCCTTAGGGAAGTATAGCGTTGCCCTGGATTAATCAGTTATGGGAACAGAAAGAGAGGTTAAGAATTGTAGGAGGTATGGTTCAGCATTTGTTTTAGGGGAGTCGTTTAGGGTTAGGCATAGGGAAAGGGAGCCTGTGGTAAAGATGGTGTACGCAATTTTGTCTTGTTTTAGAAATGTGATATGAGAGAGGTTAGGATTAGAGGAGGGGTTGCTAAAGCTTTAGGGTCACACAGGAACCCAAACTTTGTTCTCTGAAAAAATTGCATAGGTGATACCTGGTGTCCCAACCACAGAGAACATGCCCCATAGGCAATATTCAACCCCTCAAATATCAAACAAAAAAACCTCATAGCCGCCACCAGATGCTGAAGCCACTCAAAACACTTGGGGTTTCATCTATTTCTAAATATAGACAACGCAGCTCACGGAGCAGTGGAGAAGACAGTTCTAATGAACCATGAAAGCTATGATTTTACCCATTTCACCCGCTTCAGACTTGTTAAATCGTATCCGAGATGAGAAACTAACTAGAACAAGTAACTTGTCTATATATCTTATCTAAAGTTTAGATAGTTTACTCAGCAAATCTAGCTGCAAACAGCTTCAACAGTTTATGATTTATTTATTTCTGTGATACAATGAGAGTGGCCATGTTCTGTTTGTCACATTACACACAGGCAAGCTAATCTGCATCTCCAGCCCTCAGCTTGTGAAAACTTAATTCCCCTCTCCTACTCCCTCCTCCCCTCTGCCTCTGAAATCTCTGGCTAGTAACCTCCTTCTTCTCCTCCTGCCCAGACTGAGCTCCCATAAGCCCTTGCTATTAAGGTTGAGAGTGCCAAGTCTCTCTGGAGAAGCTGTGGGCGAGGCTTGATTAGTTTATAGGGAATTAGAGTATTAAAACAAAAACAAAACAAAAAAGTATTTGGCTTGAGGAATGCCCTATAAACTATATGAAAGGAACACAATTACGCAATGAGTAAAAGTTTATCTCGGATCCACTTTAAAGTTGGTTCGGTAGACTCCACTTCTCTGTTTTCCTGGATCTTACCTCCAATAATTCAAAATAGTGCAAACAGTGGTAAACAGGAACCAGCATGAGACGCGGGAGGACGTATCTCACTGCTTCTTTAAAGCCATCTGATATCGACTGTGGAGAGAACACAGGAAGCAGTGAAAAATGCAGCCCTTTACATTCATACCATGTGTTCCCTGCAATGTAAACATTGTTAATCCATGACATAGAGAGTCTGGGCATCAGATAAGTTTGCAAAGCATTTACCACTTTATTTCCTCCCCACAGCAGACACATACAGGTGTATTGGCGGCCTCAACACAGGCCTTTTAAACAATTACCTTATTACCTTTTAAACAATACCAGTTGCCTGGCAGCCCTGCTAGTCTATTTGGCTGCAGTAGTGTCTGAATGACACCAGAAACCAGCATGCAGCTAATGTTGTCAGATCTGACAATGTCAGAAACACCCGATATGCTGCATGCTTGTTCAGGGTCCATGGCTGAAAGTATTAGAGGCAGAGGATCAGCAGGATAGCCAGGGAACTTGTATTGCTTAAATGGAAATAAATATGGCAGCCTCCATATCACCCTCTCTCCAGGTTCTCCTTTAACTCGCTACTGCATGCTTTGCAGTCAGCTACACTATGTTCACGCTGTGTTTTTTGAAACATGTACATTATGGGCTTGATTCACAAAACGGTGCTGTTAGCACGCGATCGCGGGGCCTTGTGCGCGCAAAAAGTCAGTGAGCATCACTTCGCATGCTAACTGTTTAGCACGCCCGTGCTCACAGTTAGCACCATTTTGTGAATCAAGCCCTATGTGTGTATATACAGAGGAATACCTGTTGCCGTTTCATTCTGAAAGAGCTTCTTCTGAGGCACAAGTACTGCCACTGATACTTTTGCCTTGGAAGAAGCTCCTGTGAGGCGAAACGGCCATCAGGCATAAGCCAGTGCCCTGCATCTACTGCCCCCTCATTAAACAGGTATTCCTCTGTATTTACACACAGTGTATTTCCTGATATTACTCAAATAACAGGCCTAAGCAATGACAAACGCTCTCCTTTTCTTTGCATGTCAAATACTTCAGTCTGTTTGTCCAGAGCACGCTTTACTGACCTTAGATGAGGCCATTACGATAGAGCAGTGATGGCTAACCTTGACACTCCAGCTGCGGTGGAACTGCAAGTCCCATGAGGCATTGCAATACTCTGACAGCTCTAAGCATAACTCAGGGAGTCAGAGGCATGATGGGATTTGCAGTTTTGTCACAGCTGGAGTGCCAAGGTTAGCCATCACTGCGATAGAGGGTGCCAACGGCTGGGTAGTACCAGTGTTTTCCAACCTCCACAACTTGCTACATAATAATTTGTTTTTTTTCAAAAACATATTTGTAATAAGGCCTCTTTCACAGTGCGACGTTAAAGTCGCACGTTAGAAAATTTTATAACGCAGACTAATGCACAGCAATACAAAGTCTGTGCGACATTCACAGTGCACACGTTGCGTTGTGTGTAACGTGTAGCAATATTTAGAAGGTGCTCCATGCTGTGCGTTTAGCTGCGTTATGTGTGTTGCACAAGTTCAGTACGTTTTTTTTTAATGTAACGCATGCGCCGTTTTCGTTCCATCACTGTGCGACGAAAATTGTGCACTAAACGCAGGGCTAAATAACGTCCAAGTTATAGTCTTTCAATGCGTTGCATTAGGGGCACGTTATGCGACCTTAACCACTTGCCGACCGCACACTCATAACGTGCGTCGGCAAAGTGGCAGCTGCAGGACCAGCGACGCAGTACTGCGTCGCCAGCTGCAGCCTAATTAATCAGGAAGCAGCCGCTCGTACGAGCGGCTGCTTCCTGTCAATTCACGGCGGGGGGCTCCGTGAATAGCCTGCGGGCCGCCGATGGCGGCTCGCAGGCTAGATGTAAACACAAGCGGAAATAATCCGCTTTGTTTACATTTGTACGCCGCTGCTGCGCAGCAGCGCCGTAAGGCAGATCGGCGATCCCCGGCCAATCAGCGGCCGGGGATCGCCTCCATGTGACAGGGGACGTCCTGTCACTGGCTGCACAGGACGGATAGCGTCCTGTGCAGCCCAGATCTCCCGGGGGAGCAGGTAGGAGAGGGAGGGGGAGGATTTCGCCGCGGAGGGGGGCTTTGAGGTGCCCCCCCCCGCAAAATGCCAGCCAGGAGGAGCGATCAGACCCCCCCCTGCACATCATCCCCCTAGTGGGGAAAAAAGGGGGGGGCGATCTGATCGCTCTGAGTGCCCTTTGATCTGTGCTGGGGGCTGCACAGCCCACCCAGCACAGATCACCTAAAACAGCGCTGGTCCTTAAGGGGGGGTAAAGGGTGGGTCCTCAAGTGGTTAACGTCGCATCAAACGCAACGTCCCACTGTGAAAGAGGCCTAAGTCATAACACATGCAGTACATCAGAAAAACACAAACCCTTGTAATGCACACATTTGAACCGGCGCCAACAAACATCATGGACAGTAAATTGAAAATGGAACCAAACTGTTTCTGGGCACAATCAGTGTTAAGGTGGCCACACACCATACAATTTTTTAAATATCTGTTCAATTTAAGAATTGCAATAAATTTTTCTGACTGTAACATTTCAAAAATATGACCAATGTACCACACACATATGTTCCCAAATTATGATAAAAATGATTGGAAACTGAGAAAATTGCTAGGGTGTTTATATTAATAAATTGACAATCTAACACACACCATAGTCTTTAGAAAAATTGAAGAAAAATTTCCAGCATTCTGGATTTGGATTTTTCAGTCGAATAAAAGAAAAAGAAAAGCTTTTAATTTTTTTCAGGAGATCCGATCATATTTATCGAATTGCCGTAAAATGGGATCATTTTATTGTACCGTGTGTGGCCACCTTTAGCATGACACAAGTTGAGAGTAATCCTTTGGAAACGCTTTGAGATGCTCTAGAATCCCAACATGTGAGCCACTTCTTTTTGAAAATCTATGCAACTCACACCTAGTCGAGTAGAGGTTATTAGACTTCTTTTACATGGGCAGCTGACAGAGGGTACATGGGCAGCTGACAGAGGGTGTATCCATTGCCTGTCAGCTGCTCTGGGGGACCTGCTGGGAGTGGACAAGTGCTCTGCACCGGCAGTGGGGAAGAATCCATTCCATGGATGAATATCAGACTGCGGCAGTAGCTACACCCAAAATTGACATGACACATAGTAAGGCTACAGGGCCTCAAAAAACCTGCTTCAAATGCATTTGAATGCAACTGGAAGCCACATTACTGACCATTTCTGAGGTGTTGAAAAGGGGGATACCAGAGATTCAGCGTTTGCTGAATTTACCAACTTTATAACTTTTTGCCACATGCAATGTTCTGCATTTGCGATTTTAACTCAGTGTCTCAGGTTCATCAAACTAAAAACTAATAAAACTTTAATATCAGCAGACTAACTCTTTGCACTGCTTACCTGAAAATGCAGTGCAACAGTAGATTTAGCCATGAGGTTATTAAATTGTTCTTGAAACTGAATGGCCAGAATGTCCTGGGATAACGTTTCATACGGGTCAAAGGCTTGCTCCTAAAGGCAAAACAAAAAAAATATTTGGTTTATTTTTGACACCAAATTAGGCACACACAAGGCCATATCTGACTCCAGATAAACCAAGCTACAGGGGAACAGTAATACGGGGAAATCCTGCGTATGTACATGGAGCACCTATTACCTCAGCCAGGTCTTCAAAGCAGCTTCCGACAAGAGGATGTGGACTACTCTCATCCGTCATCTCCACCGTGTCCTCAATTAAACCCAAAAGTTTCACCGTAATCTCATGGATGTCCAGAATATTACTGAAGATGATCTCAACGTCCTGTACATAGACAAAATGGACGCCATTTACCAACAGAGAAATTATGTATAGAGCACTGAAGGTTGTTCACTTCAAATGTATGCAGAGAAGTCTTTTGAAAAAAACATCAAATATTTATTGTATTTATAAAGGACTAACATATTACGTGGCGCTGCACAATAGAAAAATCAAAATCAGTTGACATACAGAGAGCTCACAAAAAACAAGAAAGTTGCAAATTTCTGACAACAGTAGCTCAGTGCCTTTGGTCAAAATAGAAACTGCTCAAGAGGGGTGACACACAGTAAGATTGCATAATCAAGCTAGAAACACTACAGAGGAGGGCCCAGCTAGAAATAATATGTGCGTCGTTTTAGAGGTTGCCCAGCAAAACATATAATGGTACGGTTGCAGGGGGGTAGGCGAGCATAAAAAGGTGAGTCTTAAGGGGTCTAATTAAAGGTGGGAGCGAGTCCGATGGCTGGTGGGAGTGAGTTCCAGAGAGTGGGGGCAACCCTAAAGAAGTCCTGCAATCATGCTTAAGAGTGACCTTATAATGTAGGTCGTTACTTACCATGGTAAGCCTACATTTTGACAGGTGTTTTGGTGTAGGTACCAACTAGTGCCGAAGTTATATACTCACTATTTGTGTCCCCACTATCACATACCGGTAACTCCCACAACAGAAAGTGAAACAAAACCTCTGAATGCAGAAATAATAACCCTTTTTTTCCTTTAAGCGCCATTAGGCGTCAGGAAGGTGGCAGCCACAGGACTGCCTAACGCCAATCGGCGTCAAGAGCGGTGGGTGGAGATTACCCGGGGATCCCTCTCAATTACGAAGCGGAGCTCCGTAAAAAATCTGCTAGCCGCGACCGGCAAGTTGAAAAAACACAAAAAACAAAACAAAACACAAAACAGAAAAAAAAACAGCCCGTAATCACTTGTACAGGGCTGCGATCTACTGCAGTGCTGTACGGGGGACAGCTCTGTGAGAGGCACACAATAGATCCCTCTTGTAGGCTCATATTACCTCAGGACGAAAGATAAAAATAAAAAAAATGTATAAATTAATAAAAAAAAATGTTGCAGCAGCAATCAGATGCCACCAACAGAAAGCTTTGTTGGTGGCAAGAAAGGGGGGGGGGGGGGGGGGGGGTGTATGGCATTTGTGTGCTAAGTTGTATGGCCCTGCAACGAGCTGTTAAAGCTGCAGCATCCTTAAATCGGATCCAGATTAAAGATTAACTATAAAAAGTAACTTGTCTATATATCTTATCTAAAGTTTAGGTAGTTTACACGGCATATCTAGCTGCAAGCCGCTTCAACAGTACATGATGATTTCTTCCAGTGATACAAGGAGAGCTGCCATGTTCTGTTTCTCATCATTACACAGGTAATCTGCAACAGCATCTCCACCCCTAAGCCTGTGAAAAATTCACTCCCCCATCCTCTCTGCCTCTGAAATCTCTGGCTAGTAACCTCCTCCTTCTGCCCAGACTAAGCTCCCATAAGTCCTTGCTACATGGGTCTGAGTGTCTTGGCATTTTGGAGAAGCTATGGGCAAGGCTTGTTTAGTTTATAGGGAATTAGAGTATTAAAAAAAAAAAGAAAAGAAAAAAAAAGTATTTGGCTTGAATGCCCTATAAACTATATGAAAGGAACCGAATTATGCAATGAATAAAAGTTCATCTCGGATCCACTTTAATTGTAAAAAATAGATAAGTAATATAATCTCTTACCCACCCTGTTTTAAAAGAACAGGCAATTGTTTGTGATTGCATGGGGGCAGCCATCTTTTTGATTGAAAGGAGGTGACAGGGAGCATGAGACACAGTTCCAACTGTCCTGTGTCCTGATCAACCCTCCCAGCTGCGCACACTAAACTTCAAATCTCAAATTCAAAATAAAATAAAAAAAAATTGCACCAAAACAGCAGAACGAGAACAACATCATCAGAAATCCCATCATGCTTTGCACAGCATCAGGGGAAACATGCCCGGGCAGTTTTCTTCTGTGCAGCTAAAAATAAGGTTTGGTTAAGAAAAAACAAAGTTCTGATGCTGTGAAACTGTGAAAGAAACTTCAAGCCTTTTCAGTGCTGCTGAGTAGATTTTTAGTCTGGAGGTTTACTTTAAAGGGAACCTGAAGTAAGAGGCATAAGAAGCCTGCTAACAGGTGTGTGGTCTCAACTGACAGAGCAACCAGTCTCTCCTGAGCATGCTCAATGTGACAGAATTTTTTTATACCTCTTGTTTTATATATATATATATATATCTTCTCAATTCAAGAATTACAGTCAATTTTTCTGGTTGATTGTAACGTTTAAAAAAAATCTGACACAAGTGTTCAATTTTCATCCCCAATTATGAAAAAAAAGAATGAGAAAGAGTGAGAGGGAATGGACTTCTAACTCACACTGGATGTGAAGAGCTTCTTGCTTGCGAGGAAAGCTTCCCGAAAGACTTTTATGATGAGATTGAGCTCTCTGAGATACTGTCGCTCCCCAGCTATTTCATTCCGCACCAGGTCATAGTAATTCATCTCCCCTGTAGAGGAGGGCTCCTCATCACACAGAGCGACCACTCCAATGTCATCATCCTGGTCAAACATGTCCATCAACACCTTGAGGGCAACAAACCGAAACAACATGTCTTCAAAATGTCACACTGATCAATACACAGACTTACATTACGTTATGCATCAGTATACATCAGCTTTTTGTTGGACACAATCAGTAGTTTAAGTGTGGGTTCTACAATGGTACTGTGATCATCAGAACAGTAAACTTGCGTTATCTATTTAAGCTCTATTATAAGAGACACAAGGCTGTTTCTATCATTTACAATAATTCTGCACCTGCCGAACTCGCATTCTGTGTTTGGTGAAGTGCTAATAAGGTCTGCACAAGGATGATAAGGGCCCGTTTCCACTTGTACGGTGGGAATCCCCGCGGAAAAAATTTGCATGCAGATGCGAATTTCGCATCCGGTTGTATGCAAATTTTCATGCGAATTCGCATACGATTTCGCATGGATGACTATATATGCGAATTTAACCATGGCAGTGCCTGTGTGTTTTTCCATTATTTCTATGCGAAATCATATGCGAATTCGCATGAAAATTCGCATACCAAAACCGCATGCAAATTTCCTATTAAATACATTGTATGTGAATCGCATAGCGGTATGCGAATTCTGATGGCTCTGCCGTGCAGATTTTTTCTGCACAGAAAAACGCTCAGAAATCCTGACAAGTGGAAACAGTCCCATCCACTTGTATTGTCTATGCGAATCCGTATGCAGGAAACCCATGCAGATTTGCTCTAGTGGAAACGGGCCCTAAGAGATGCAGAGAGAAAATTGCCTCTTTGCATTCCTTTTCCCTGTACAGACCATTTCCTATACTGTTGGTAAAATAGGAACAGCACCTGCTGTTTTTTGAAAAAATGTTCTAAAGCCGTACAGATAGGGGTTAAAATGAATGCTTTCAAGGTTTTTCAAAACAAAAGTTTGCTTTCTTAAGACAGAAAGAGTTCTAGTTCACCAAGAGCTTGCTAGGTAGTCTGTAACTCAAAGTTTTTCAAACAAAGAATAAGATGCACTGTTCCCAGTTTGCTACCAGTACAAGAAACTATTACCTATATTCTTACTGGGAGAGGTATCTTAAAAGGAGTCTCAAAACAAAACAAAACAAAAAAAACAATTAGTAAACGAAAAAAATGCATAATTAATTGGGGCTCCATTTGAAGACCTTTCTGAGCACTTAAAGTGTACCTAAGACCAATCAAGCAAAATAATTGATACTTACCTGGGGCTTCCTCCAGCCATCCTCAGGCCATGGGCTCCTTCACCATCTTCCCGAGCTGCTTGGTTCAACCACTAATCGGCCCAGTAACTTGTCTGAGTCGCACATGCTCATTAGTACTGCGCAGGTCCAGCAACGGAGAAGCGCATGCAGCAGGCTTGCGCATGTGCGACAAAGCAGGACTGAGGCAAGTCACCGGGCTGATTAGCTGATTAATCAAGCAGCCCAGGGTGGTGACGAGGGAGCTAAAGTATTTACACGAAGGACTGGAGGAAGCTCCTGGTAAGTATCAGTTCTTTTACTTGGTCTTGGGTTTCCTTTAAACACTAATAAACTTTACAATGAGATATTGAAGTGGATCACAGGGGCGACAGGATGAATGTACTTACAGAGGTAAGTACACCCATCCCTTTGCCTCAGGTTTAGTTCTCTTACATTATAGGAGTGTCAAATATGTTGGATGTTCTAGTGCCTAGGTTCTTTAGAAGGCTCGATGGGGTACTTGAGTGAGCCATAGTTAATCTATTACAGTTCTAGTACGTTTTGAGACAAAAAAAAAATTTATAAATTATATTTAAATAAATCTGAATAAGTATTATTAGTTCATGAAAAGCATCAAGGAAGGTTTGAAAAGCATTTTTCCCCAAATTATGAAGTAAATCTAACAAATATATAAGCACTAATAAGTACTTGAGATGATGTTCCCAACAACTGAGGTTACTTGGCCAACATAGTCATTAATAAAGGAGTACATGCTATAAGAATATTGAGACACTATTTTAGTGTGTAGCGTCCCCTGTACAGTAAGCTGCCTACAGAACCATCAGTCTCCTAGCAGCCTTTACATGTTCTGTGTACAAATTCATTTCCATATCTATATTATCAAATGCAGAGCATACAAAGCGAGGCACTGAACACCTTACACCTAGGCCCACACCCAGCCGCCTCACCCAGACTATTCTTAGAGAAAATGCAATACAATCACTAAGCAAGTCTGGAGTAGACAAATTAGCATGAAGCAAGGATATAACAGTCTAGCACTTAAGGTGCCCACATACTTGCTCAATTTTCCTGGCTGCAATCAGATTGATGCTGCAATGTAGAAGCCCGTTCATAATTTTGATCGTTTCACAGTCAAAATTGATCAAAACTATCAATTGCTCAGGATGGGAAGCTCTCGCTTGAAAGGGGGTGGATGAGTGTGCAGCGGTATCAATGATAGATTTTAGGACCACAAATGAACTTATTTCCCCAACCCCGTTCCCATAGATCTATATTATGCTCCATTTGACCCTTGGAGAGGGTTGCAGCGAAGCGCATACTTACCTGTCTGCTGGCGCACTCCTCCTGTGTCCTCCCTCCATTGACATTGGTGTGCCTGTGTCCCGTAACCCAAAGGCAATACATGGTCGCAGAATGTACGTGTCACGGGGTAAATGCTTCCTGGTGGCGAAGGAGAGAGGAGAAGCAAGCCAGCAAAAAGCTGAGCATACACCTCTGCACAGCCCGAGAGCAGAGCACATTAGATGGGGAAGACATGACATGGGCAGCCCCACAGATTTTCAATAGGGGCACTACAGCGAAAAAAATGTAAAATTTTAAATATGTGCAAACATATACAAATAAAAAGTACATTTTTTTCCAGAATAAAATGAACCATAAATTACGTTTCTCCTATGTTGCTGTCACTTACAGTAGGTAGTAGAAATCTGACAGAAGTGAAAGGTTTTGGACTAGTCCATCTCTTTATAGGGGATTCTCAGGGATATATTTATTATCAAAAGCACTTGATTGCTCTGTCCAACTGCCAAAAAAACTGTGTAGGAAGCAGGGAAGCTGGCCAGCATCATTGTTTAAATCCTTTTTAGGGAATATCTTTATAAAGAATAAAAGCCTTGCTGAGAATCCCCTATGAAGAGATGGACTAGTCCAAAACATGTCATTTCTGTCAGATTTCTACTGCCTACTGTAAGTGACAGCATTATAGGAGAAACTTAATTTATGGCTAATTTTACTCAGGAAAAAAATGTACTTATTTGTATATGTTTGCACATATTTTAAATTTTACAGTTTTTCGCTGTAGTGCCCCTTTAAAATCTGTGTGCAGTGTGTGATATTAATAGATCCCTCTCTGATCAGATTTCAATCAGAGATTGAATCTAGTGGTCACCTTTTTAAGGTGGCCATATACTGATAGATTTGCAGCAGATTCGACCATCAGATAGATTTCTGTCAGATGCCTGTCAGGTGTAATCTGACAGGAATCTATCTGATGTGTGCCACACACTAGGAACCGATTTCCAATAGATTTCAGAATTAAATCTATTGGAAATCTATTGAAAATGTAGCTAAATGCATTATTGCACCATTAGATCCAACGCAACTCTATGGGCCATCGATTTGCTGCCAGCAGCAAATCGACCTAGACTTTCCATCCTGTCAGATAAATCAAATCGTTTGAAATCGGTCGCTAATCGATCGGCTGATTTGAAAGAATCGATTTTTGATCGATCAATTCTATCGAATCGATCGATGGCTGAAATCGACCAGTGTATGGGCCCCTTTAATGAGATGTGGTAAATGTACTGAGGCAAAAGACAACATAAATATTCTAGCAAACCCAGACTGGATTTATTAAGGGTATTAGCTCTTAGAGGACACCTGAAGTGAGAAGAATATGGAGGATGCCATATTTATTTCCTTGTCAACAATACCAATTTCCTGGCAGCGCTGCTGATCTATTTGGCTGCAGTAGAGTCTGAAGTTACAGACAATGCAGTAACTTCAGACACTACTGCAGCCATACTACTGTATGCAGTTAATCCTGTCAGCTCTGACAATAATGTCAGAAACACATGTGCTGCATGCTTGTTCAGGTTCAATGGCTGTAAGTATTAGAGGCATAGGATCAGCAGGACAGCAAGGGAACTGGTATTGCTTAAAAGGAAATAAATATGTCAGCTTCTATATCCCTCTCACTTCAGTTGTCCTTTAAGTAGCAGGTGTTTCCAACTCCACCTGGGTCATAGCAAACCAAAGTGAAGATTGCCAAATAAATAATCTGCAGCAAAGAGATTGTCCTGCTAGCATGTCATTGTAAATAAGATGCTAATAATTCTGGTTTGCAAGCAAATGTAATGCACGTTGTATGCGACTTGGGATTGGGCTAATGAAATTCCGCAGGAAATGTATCCGATTGGCACAATTCTAAGCTGTATACAGTTTGCATTAAATTTGTGCGCTAGCCGGCATAATTAGCATCTCTACTGTTAGTCAATAGTATGATGTGGGTAGAAACAAAAATTATATTTTTAATAGTTTAACCACTTTAGGGCCGCGGTGTTAAACCCCCTAGTGGCCAGACCATTTTTTACTAATTGGGCCGCTGCAGCTTTAAGGCCTAGCTGCAGGGACGCACAACTCAGCACACAAGTGATTTAAAACTTTTCCTCCCCCCTTTTCTCCCCACCAACAGAGCTCTCTGTTGGTGGGGTCTGATCGCTCCCCAGTTGTTTGTTTGGTTGTTCAAAACTGTCCCTATCACAATGTTTGGCGCCAATATTTTATTTGGAAATAAAGGTGCATTTTTTTCAGTTTTGGATTCATCCCTAATTACAAGCCCATAGTTTATAAAGTAACAGTATTATACCCTCTTGACATAAATATTTAAAAAGTTCAGTCCCTAAGGTAACTATTTTTTTTTTTTATTGTATTTTTTTTATTACAAAAAAAAAATAAAAATTGGGGAGTGTGGGAGGTAATGAGTTAATTTATTATGTAAAACTAATGTATTTGTATATGTAAAATGCTTTAGGGTGTAGTTTTATTATTTGGCCACAAGATGGCCACAGTGAGTCTTTGTTCATGCGACCTGTAAGCGTCCGGAAGGACGCTTACAGGAAGCGCTATGAGGCTGGGAAAAATCACAAGGATTGTGCAGTTTCTCATAGAAGCAGCAGATCATTGCGGGGGCTTAGATCAACGAACGGGAATGTATTTTCCTGTTCATTGATCTCCGGGCGAGTGGGCGGCGCATGCATGAGCGGCGAGAGTGCGGACAGCGGCGGTAGCGCGGGAGGTATGGATTTCTCCGTCCCTTGGTTTTATAAAGGTGGAAAAAGGGACGGAGAAATCCGTACCACGGGGGGTAAAGTGGTTAAAGGACACCTGAAGTGAGAGCAATAAGGTGGCTGCCATATTTATTTACTTTTAAACAATACCAGTTGCCTGGCCTCCTGCTCATCTCTCTGGCTGCGGTAGTGTCAGATTCACAGGCTGCAGTAGTATCAAGTATGCAGCTAATCCAGTCAGACTTGAGTCAGAAACATCTAATTGGCATGCTTGTTTAGCGTCTACGGCTGAGAGTATTAGTGACAGAGGCTCGGAAGGACAGCCAGGCAATCTGCAATGTTTAAAAGGTAATAAATATGGCAGCCTCCATGTCCCTCCCAGTCCAGATGTCCTTTAATGCAGTTAACGTAGCATCTACTCTTTAAGCTATAGTGGACTCTCTCAGTTAACACACCACTTCACTGTAATGACTGTGCAGCCATCTTACCTTGTCAGCACACATGGACACTTTAATGTCCTGCTGGGAGATCTCAAAGTGGCGGATGTTGGCGACATAGTTTCCCGCTAGCTTCAGAATGTCAGCTGAAATGTATTCCAGCACAGCCACAATGTAGAGAGCAACGTTGTAATCCACTTTATAGCCAAGAACTTCCTTCAAAGGATAAAATGACAACAAATTAAAGTCTGCTATGCAGGAAAAAAAAATAATGAAGATATCCAAGACGTACATCAGTAAGACAGATATTGCTAGCAGTAATCAGGACTAAGGCAAGGTTTGCAGAATATGACTTTAAACAAAAGGTTAAAGGGATCTCATCATTAAAGAACTACTCCAACCCAGCGTCACATACTGGATCAGTACGGACAAGTGAATGTGGCTGTTTTAATTACTATAGTGATAGCAGTGTCAAGATCCCTACAGGTGAAATCTCTGGATCCTGGCCTTCTGCACACAGTGGCCACACCCCGCCACACTTCTGGCGTGTGTGCCTCCTCCTGGTGGTCCTTATTCTTCCTTCACCATAGCATCCTACGAGAGTCCTTTGTCAAATGTCCCAGTAGGAGTCACATCAAAAGAAGTGCTCCTGGGGTACACCTATCACACGCAGAAGACCAGGATCCACAAATTTCCAAGCAAAGATCTTAAATTGAACTCCAGTAGAATATGCATGATTGTCATACCCTCTCACATCCATACTTGGCATAACAAAGCATTGAGTGATGTTTGGAGAACTCCATAGTGTGACATTGGATTGAGTGTTAAAAGTGTACCTGTGATGGGCTATTTAAATGATTTTGTACTTACCCAGGGCTTCCGCCAGCCCCATGAGCACTAATCCGTCCCTCACCACCCTTCCGAGTGCCTCTGTTCTCCTGGTATCGGTCCTGGGAATCTGGATCAGCTGCGCCAGTCGCCTCATCTGCGCATGCACAGAAGAGCCAACTGGTGCAACTGAGCCAGATTACCGTGACAGATACCAGGAGAAAGGAGTCACTCGGGAGGACGGCAAGGGACAGATCGGTGCTCATGGGGCTGGAGGAAGCCCCGGGTAAGTATAAAATCTTTTAAATAGCCCATCTCAGGCACACTTTAAGTAGTAATAATAGGTCATTCTTTTAAAGCCATCAGCTGAAAAATTATTTAAACACACTGACTAGCCAGCTAGCTGACTCACATATTCCAAAAAGTCTGGAGATAACAGACGCAGCAGTTTAAAATGTTTTTGGTTTTTTTTAACACAAAAATATGCCTTAGGAAGAATACCACGAATCTTAGGTAAACAGGTGTGAAAAGTCTAAGTATCTCAGGCCATGATACACAATGTCTTGAATAGCGGAATACAATAAAAATGCATTAGTGGCCGAGTCTCCTCTGAAGAGATCCGAGGATATCCTTGGTTGTTTCAAAAACCGGCGCTCTGTGCTATCTGCTTGCAGCATCAGGACACTTATAAAGGTCTAAGGAAGCAGGACCTAGACAGCGAAACGTGTTGTCTGTAGTGTTTCTGATAAATCTTGTTTTCTTTAGCTATATTGCAGTTTTTTACTTCTCTAAGGTAAACTACTTTTGCCATTATAAACGGTTTTTAGAATGGTTATCATACCTTGGCTGCCTCCTCCCACCCCTTATGTTCTTGCCCCCACTGTGAACAGTGTCATAATAGCAACTAGTCCCATAGTATCTATTCTATTCCATCACATTTTTAATTTTCTGGAGAGTGACCACCTGGATCCTAAGATCACCCATGTTCCGAGTGGAAAAGGACTAGTTCTCTTCACAGGTGCATCAGCATGGTTGCCGTTTTCGTAACCAGGATCTGTGAGTATTATTCTGTACCACAATTTTCCCATTTATCAGACATACTAATATATATATATATATATATATATATATATAGGTGAGAGACTTAGATATGGAGGCTACCATATTTTATTAATTTTTAAACAATACCAGTTGTCTATATATATATATATAATATATATATATATATATATATATATATATATATATATATATATATATATATATATATATATATATATATATATATATATATATATATATATATATATATATATATATATATATATATATATATATATATATATATATATATATATATAGACAACTGGTATTGTTTAAAAACATTTTACTCCAGGTCTGCCTATAATGAACCTGTTGTACACCCAATGCAGCAGCTGCTACCATTATGAATCAAATGCCTGATGCACTCAGTCTGACAGCTTTTGTCCTTGTGTCATTTTCATTCATAAAACTGCTTGCTTGTGGGAGCTGCAGTTGATATGCAAGCCTCATGCCAGTTATAAGGCACTTTGCCTACCACCAGTGATGCTTGTTAAGTGCTTCTCTGCATCAGGTGTAGCATGCAGCTTGTCATTTTAGACACTGGCAGCCACCATCACACAGTTTCAGTTTGGTTTTTTTGGGGGAGGGCTTAAAAGGAACCCAAGGTGAGAGACTTAGATATGGAGGCTACCATATTTTATTAATTTTTAAACAATACCAGTTGTCTATATATATATAATATATATATAATATATATATATATATATATATATATATATATATATATATATATATAGACAACTGGTATTGTTTAAAAATTAATAAAATATGGTAGCCTCCATATCTAAGTCTCTCACCTTGGGTTCCTTTTAAGCCCTCCCCCAAAAAAACCAAACTGAAACTGTGTGATGGTGGCTGCCAGTGTCTAAAATGACAAGCTGCATGCTACACCTGATGCAGAGAAGCACTTAACAAGCATCACTGGTGGTAGGCAAAGTGCCTTATAACTGGCATGAGGCTTGCATATCAACTGCAGCTCCCACAAGCAAGCAGTTTTATGAATGAAAATGACACAAGGACAAAAGCTGTCAGACTGAGTGCATCAGGCATTTGATTCATAATGGTAGCAGCTGCTGCATTGGGTGTACAACAGGTTCATTATAGGCAGACCTGGAGTAAAATGTTAGGACAATCTTCATAAGACTGCTGCAGGGCTTATAAAGCTTACATGATGTCGAGATTGTTACTGAAAGACATCCCTGAGTCACCGGCCACACCTGCTAGGCATGGATTTGGAAAGGTATCATCTGAGTACTTAATTGAGTTTAATGAAGTTCTTGGCTGACAGTCAATTCCATGCCTAGAATGCAGGAAGCAAGTAAAGATGTCCACTACTGTGACAAGCCAACATTAAGCTGCTTATCTATGCAAATGCAAGGGAATCAGAACACCAGTTTAAGTACACCTGAAGTCAGAAGCACATTATGCTTCTTTAAAAGTATTTATTTCATTTATTTCCTTTAAAAGTAAACCAGAGCTTATCAAAATGCAACAAACGATACTACTTCCTCCAGCAGCATAAGCATGTGCGAGTCCTATGCTGTCCTCCCGAGGTCTGCTGTTCAGCAGCGATCAGCCTCAATAGGCTCAGTCACCTCAGTCCGGGTCTACTGCACATGCATGGGAGGTCTGCGCACGCGCAGAAGACCCATACTGCACACGACTGAGCCTATTACCACGGAGCGAGGACACATGTGACTGGCAAGGTAGCGGAGAGGAACAGTAAGTGAGCGAGTGTGGATCCGAAGCGGCATCCGTCAGAGAGGTCACCCGGGGACCACATCTGTACAACATATGTGTGTATCCACTTATCGCATGCAAGTGCAATAACTTTTATCTTATGTTTAAAAACTGGTTTTACACCACATTAGCGGTTTTATTTGAAGTTGTCATTTCAGGAGCGGGGCCCGCCCCCCCACCCTAGGAGACAGCCATACTATCCCTGGAGAAAAACACATATATAAGTAGATAAATACTTATTTTACTTACATAATGTACCGTATGTATTGTACTGTCCACATTTTGATGTCAGTGAAATTTATAAAGTAGATAAAGAGAAAACTGTTCCAGGCATCTTCCATATTTCTCTCTGACTGAAGCCAATCCTGATGTAATTTCCCCCCTTACACTTTTTTCTTCTCTTACCCGAAATGGTGTAAGCATTGCCAGACGTCCTCCCCACTGAGCGTTGTACTAAAAACTGCGCTGTCATATCTAGCTTGCTTTATAAACACGTGAGCAGCTTGTATTTCAGCAACTTTTGCAGAGAGGTGAGGTTTATTTCAATTCTCAGCCTCGAGTCGCACTGAACTATCCTAAGCCAATCAGTAAGGAGCAGGAATGTGGAAGGGGAGATAACAAGCTTCCCTCTCTCCAGCAACATACCAGAATAGAACAAATATGACAGATAAGATTCATTACAGCAGACACATTTTTGATTATACTGTAATGCTTGCAATGCAGACTGCATGTAGACTACATAATAAACACAGAGCTGTGGGTAAATGGAATTTGATTTTATGGCTGACAATCCCACTTTAACGCCGCCAGGACTTTTGCAGGAGCAGGATGAGACTTTTTGGCTTAACCCTGCACCCAAATCTTCTAGCATCTTACATCTACACTGAGTAACCTAGTAACAGGATTGGCTGCAATAGCACCTCTTACAATGCAGTTAATGCCTATATGGAAGCACTGACAGGGCTCTAGTACAATGTCCCTGCTTACTCATCACAGCATGCTCCACTAACTTTCATAGAGCTGTCAGATTCCACAGAGGCACAGACCATATCGTGCCGGCAAGTGCTTCCTTCTGTCCAGAGTCACAGATTGCCCAGCAAGCTTATGGTGAACCAGAACTACTTGGAATGGGCAAGGGGCTAAAAAGGACCAGAAAACCCAACTTTATAGACCTGAACTCAGAACTTCCTTTCTATTCTAAAAGATAAGCAACAGCATAATAACCTTTAAAGAAAAACATTTCTTTGTTACAGCTGTTACAAATCCTGCAATAAATCTGCATTTTGTCTACTTCTTGCTTTCAAGAAAGCAGAAATATTGTTAACATCCGGTGTTTACCAATTAGATTATCTGCCGTGGCAGTCAGCTAACTGGTGAGAGATCATATTACAATCTTGTAGTCACAGATGATGGGGAATTAAGACAGGCTAAACTCTCTAAAGACATACAGGGTGCATTTCTAAAGGTAGCCATACACTGGTCGATTTGCCATCAGATTCGACCAACAGATAGATCCCTCTCTGATCTAATCTGATCAGAGAGGGATCGTATGGCCACCTTTACTGCAAACAGATTGTGAACCGATTTCAGCCTGAAACCATTCACAATCTGTTGTGGTGGTGCGGCTGCCGCCGCTCCCGCCCGCATACATTACCTGCTCCGCCGGCGCGACTCCAGTCCCCAGGTCTCCGCTGTCTTCTCCGCTCTGGTCTCCAGGTCCAGCATGCTTTACTTCTTCCTGCCCGGCAGGAAGTTTAAACAGTAGAGCGCCCTCTATTGTTTAAACTTCCTGCCGGGCAGGAGGAACTGAAGCATGCCGGAGACCAGACCAGACCAGCGCAGACACGGAGCAGCGGTGACCGGGGGTAGTCGCGCCAGCGGAGCAGGTATATGTATTGCCACTCTATTGTGTCGGTCGTCGGGCACTCGAACTCCGCGCTCCCTACCCGCGGGCGATCGACGGTAATTTTTCCGCACGGAGCGATCGATGGGATCGGACGAAATGGATCGAAATTCAGCGTGTAGCGTGAACGATTGGCAGCAGATTTGATCCCAGTGATCGAATCTGCTGTCGAAACGCCGGCAAATCGGGCAAGTGTATGGCCAGCTTTAAGGTTTTCCTTCTGTTCAAGAGTTCAGGTCCACTGTAAAACAGATGGTATTTGTGATTATTCAGATTAGAGTGAGTCATCATATTCTGTCCAGAGACTGCAGAGAAATAGCTGGCTACTGTAGCCTTCTGAGCCCCATCACTAGATTAAATAGCTACCATAATTTAAGTTAAATATACTTTAGGACTGAGAGAAAATAAAACAAAACAAAGTAATTTGATATTAGCACAAAGTTTTCATTAAACACAATCTGTGTTACATTTCACGTCATTCCAAATATAACTATTACATATTCTCTTTATTAATACAGTAAACAAATGGGAAAGCAGGAAAAGGAAAGTGAAAGAATAATACAGTAGACAGAAAGACAAAAATAAGAATTTTATTTAGAAGGGCGAGGTGGGGGTAGGGGATTTCCTAGTCCCTACAATCAAACATCCTCTTATGGAAACCACATTCCTAATAGACTAAAAGGTCATCTAAAAAGGCTTATAAAGTAGCGTAGCTTAGGAGCTCTGGGCCCCAGTGGAAGTTTTACATTGGGCCCCCTCAAGCGCTCTATTATGTGGAGCAACAAAACCTGGCAAGGACAGGTGCAGCATCAGTGATGTGTAGGCGGGGGAAGAGAACAGTCTATTAATGGTTACAACTAATCAAAGTATCTATAGAAGTGATCATAACCAGCATAGCATCAACAGAGCTAGTACAGTGGTTGAAGGGGTCCCTGGAGCAACTGGAAGAGATGATCAGGACAGTTACCTTCAGCAAGGGATGGATTTTGTCGACTGGCAGAAGCAGAGGATTCCGTCGCTTTCGTTTTTCTATTGCTGACTGAGCATCGGCAATGGCCCATTTATCAATCGGGTGGGGAAACGTTTTCTGGACTCTCTCCTGAGAAAAAAGAAAACCAACAAGCAAATGATGTGAAGCGGTAAAAAAATAACGTATAATAAGAGAACACTTTTTTTGTGTAATCTTTTATTACTCTGGTACACAGAAAACAATATCTGAGAGCACATCCACTGCCTTATATGACAGATAACCAGAAGATCAAAACAGTCAATACTTAAATATGGCCAGAGTGTTTACATGAAGGGCTGATGCAACTATTAAAATGTTAATACTGTGGTCACATATTGAGAAGACTGGACTCTTAGGAGAAATCCTTGATGCTTGGAAAAATTGAGAGCAAAAGCAGAAGAGGCCGGCAGAGGCTAAGATGGATGGACAGCACGTGGGAAGCTATTAACAACAGCTGGGGAGGGGGGGTGATTAAAGGACAACTGAAGCAAGAAGAATATGGCTGTCAATTATTTCCTGTTAAACTATACCAGTTGCCGGGCAGCCCTGCTGGTCTATGTGGCTGCAGTAGTCCCTGAATAACACCAGAATCGAGTATGCATCAGAACTGACAATCATGTAAGGAACCTCTAATCTGCTGCATGCTTGTTCAGGGTCTATGACTAAAAGTATTAGAGGCAGAGAATCAGCAGGACAGCCAAGCAACTGGTATTGCTTAAATGGAAATAAATATGGCAGCCTCCATATCCCTCTCACTTCAGTTGTCCTGTAAGGTTAGGCATCAGGAAGGGGAAGGGTGTGTTTGGGATGGGGAAGGGGGGTTGAGGCGGTTAAGCGTCAGGAAGGGGGTGGGTTAAGGTTAGGCATTTGGAGGGTATGGTGGTTAGGGATAGGCATTGGAAGGGGGAGAGTTCTCTGTGAGAGTAGGGTTAGGTTTAGCTGCCCAAATTTCCCGGTGCCTTTATTTCACATACGCTGAAATCAGGACTATAGAACTTGTTAAATTTAAAGCCTGGGAAGGACAAACTTATTTCAATTTCCAAAGCATTTTTCTTCGTGGACCGGCGGGGGTGGGGTGGGGAGACACACGTCCTAGTGGACAGTGTAGTGCGCAGCGGGTTACGGGGGTAGAGGGGTGGGGCTGGGGTGCGGCGGCATAGCTAGCATAGTTGCCCCAGTATAGGGAGTTTAGTTGCCCCAGTATGGCTAGTATAGTTACCCCAGTATAGCTAGAATAGTGTCCCAGTATAGCTAGCATAGTGTCCCCGTATAGCTAGTATATTATTATTTATTGTATTTATAAAGCGCCAACATCTTACGCAGCGCTGCACAATAGATAAATGGGTTAACATACAGGTAGAACATACGGAAACTCACAACAAAGCAAGATCATGCAAATGATTTGATAACAATACAGTGTCATAGGTCAAAATAGAGACTGTTCGAGTCTACAAGAGGGGTGGTTGCGAGTAAGATTGCATAATCAAGCTGGATACGTTAGGGAGGAGGGCCCTGCCGGAGGCTTACAATCTAAAGGGTGGGGTGGAGACAATAGGTGCGTCTTTTGAGAGGGGGTCTAACAGAACATATTATGGTGCTGGTGTAGGGGGGTATGCGAGCGTGAAGAGGTGAGTCTTGAGAGCTTGTTTGAAGGAATTAAAGGTGGGGGCGAGTCTGACGGCTGGTGGGAGAGAGTTCCAGAGAGTAGGGGCGGCCCTGGTGAAGTCCTGCAATCGTGCGTGTGACTGAGTTATGCGTGATGCGACTAGGCGCAGGTCATTGGAGGATCGGAGGGGGCGGGCTGGTATGTGTCTGTGGACCAGATCAGAGATGTAGGTTGGGCAGGTCTTGTGCACTGATTTGTAGGCAAAGCACAGGATTTTGAAATTGATCCTAAAGCTGATGGGGAGCCAGTGTAGTGCTTTACAGAGCGGAGTTGTAGAGGCGCTGCGGTGAGAAGAATGTATCAGTCTGGCTGCCGCATTCATTACCAATTTAAGTGGGTCAGTACGGTTAGAGGGGAGGCCAGATAAAAGAGAATTGCAGTAGTCTAGGCGGGAGATGACAAGGGCATGGATAAGGAGTTTAGTGGTGTCAGGGGACAGGTAGGAGCGGATCTTGGAGATGTTGCGGAGGTGGAAGTTGCAGGATCTGGCAATACCTTGGATGTGGGCGGTAAAGGAAAGTTCAGAGTCCAGAATAACGCCTAAACAGCGGGCTTGGGAGGTAGGGTGGATTATAGTATTTTCAATAGTGACGTGCAGATCTGGGAGGGGTGCAGCTGTGCGGGGTGGGAATATTAGAAGCTCAGTCTTGTCCAAATTAAGCTTCAGGTACCTGGCAGCCATCCAGGAGGAAATGGATGTGAGGCAGGCAGAGACTTTGTCCATGGTAGAGGAGGAGAGGTCTGGGGTGTGGAGATATATCTGGGTGTCGTTGGCATACAGGTGGTAATTGAAGCCCATGGAGGAGATGATTTTGCCAATTGAGGCAGTATAGAGTGAGAACAGTAGGGGTCCTAGGACGGAACCTTGAGGAACACCAACTGAGAGGGGTGTAGGAGTGGATGAGGAGCCATTGAAAAATGTTGTAAAGGAGCGGTTGGAGAGGTAGGAGGAGATCCAGGCTAAGGCTAGGTCCTGAATGCCCATTAGCTGCAGGGAGTGGAGGAGGAGGGAGTGGTCGACAGTGTCAAATGCCGAGGAGAGGTCCAGGAGGAGCCGGATGGAGTATTTACCTTCGGCTTTGGCAAGGGCGAGGTCATTTACCACTTTGGTGAGGGCGGTTTCTGTAGAATGGGCTGTGCGAAAACCAGATTGCAGGGGATCGAGAAGGGAGTTGGAGTTAAGGAAGTTGGTCAGGCGTTGGTGTGCCAGGCGTTCAAGAATTTTTGAGGCAAAAGGGAGGAGAGAGATTGGGCGGTAGTTGGATGGCAGAGCAGGGTCAAGTGAAGATTTCTTTAGTAGGGGAAGCACAGTGGCCTGTTTGAATACGGAGGGGAAGATGCCGGTGGAGAAGGAGAGGTTGAACAGATGGGTGAGGACAGGGGCCAGATCAGAAAAATGTGGGCGCAGAGAATCAGATGGGACCGGATCTAGGGGGCAGGAAGTGGCAGGTGAAGTTGCCAGCAGCTGGTTGACTTCCTCCACCGTGACAGGATTGAAGGAGGTAAGGGAGGAGACAGAGGAAGGAGTCGGATGTGGTGGGGAGGCGGGGGCGATAGAGTGGAGGAGAGAAATATCCCTCCGGATGGTTGTAATTTTGTTGATAAAGTAATTTGATAGGTCAGTGGCTGAGAGGGTGGAGGTTGGGGGGGGGGGGGGGGGGAGGTGTGGGGTTAAGTAGGGCATTGAAGGTGGCAAAAAGACGACGTGGGTTGGAGGCTTGGGTAGCGATCAAGTGAGTGAAGTATATCTGTTTACTATCAGCGAGGGCAGCATGGTACGTCTGCAACTTGGTCTTGTATCCCAGGAAATCATTGTTGTTGCGGGATTTCCTCCATTTGCGTTCTGCAGCTCGTGTCTCATTTTGTAATTTTCTTGTGAGGGCAGTGTGCCAAGGTTGGGGCGACTGTTGGTACGAAAGGTCAGGGGAGCCGCATGGTCTAAGGCTGCAGAGAGGTTACTGTTGTATTGAGCTGCCGCTTCGTTGGGGCAGGTTAGGCTGGGGAGGGAGGAGGAGAGAGAGTGGAGGGGTGTGGCTAGTACATAGGGGTCAAGGTTGCGCAGATCTCTCTGCCAACGTCCAGTTTAGTATAGTGGGCAGTATAGCTAATATAGTCCCAGTATGGGCAAGTAGTGCCCCAGTATAGCTAGTATAGTGCCCAGTTTAGCTAATATAGTGCCCAGTATAGCTAGTAAAGTGCCCAGTATAGTTAGGTAGTGCCCCAGTATAGCTAGTATAGTGCCCAGTATAACTAGTATAGTGCCCAGTATAGCTAGTATAGTGGCCAGTATAGCTAGTATAGTGGCCAGTATAGCTAGTATAGTGCCCCAGTATAACTAGTATAGTGCCCCAGTATAACTAGTATAGTGCCCCAGTATAACTAGTATAGTGCCCCAGTATAACTAGTATAGTGCCCCAGTATAACTAGTATAGTGCCCCAGTATAACTAGTATAGTGCCCTAGTATAACTAGTATAGTGCCCTAGTATAACTAGTATAGTGCCCAGTATAACTAGTATAGTGCCCAGTATAACTAGTATAGTGCCCAGTATAGCTAGGTAGTGCCCCAGTATAGCTAGTATAGCGCCCCAGTATGGGTAGGTAGTGCCCTAGAATAGCCCCCCTCGCGCGGCTGCCGCTGCTGTTACCTTAGCCAGCGGCCACTTCCTCTATATTCCCCTCTCCTGCCCGTGTAACTGATTCACAGCAGCGCGCCCCGCGGCTGCTGTGATGAGGCAGGAAGCAGGAGAGAGAGAGTGGCTTCCTGTAGCGGCGATGTGTATCGCCGTTACTATAGGAACCGCTCTCTCCTGCTTCCTGCCTCATCACAGCAGCCGCGGGGCGCGCTGCTGTGAATCAGTTACACGGGCAGGAGAGGGGAATATAGAGGAAGCGGCCGCTGGCTAAGGTAACAGCAGCGGCAGGCGGGGGGGGGCAAGAGGACTGCTGGTCCGTGGGACATTTGCAGTTGGGCCGTGGACCGGTGGTTGGGGACCCCAGCTTTAAAAGGGCATTTTCAAGATGACAAGATATGAAACTATCACCTAGAAGAAAACTCAGGAAATAAAAAAAAAGTCAACTGCAAATGGGGCAAATGTCTTGTTGTATGGGAGAGAAGTTAGAACCTTTGAGCTTTTACCAAGTTTTTCACACCCTGTACCAGGGACCACTAGGGTTCTCCCAAAAGCAATGCAGGTCCATTGGGTTCTTACAGACCAGAAGTGAAGGACAATCTCCCTGGTAGCACTAACAGGTTATTGTAATAAATGAGAAGCCTGCCACTGTATTAAAGCTGCTTTGTTTCATAGGTGAAAAAACAGGAATCCAATGGCTCAGCACTGCACAGGGTATGAGTGCTACAGTATAAAACCACAGTTAAATAGTCATTCAAGGTCTTGGCACTGATCAAATATACATGCACCAAAGAATACCACAACATGTTGCCCAGTGGACTGCACCACAATTACATATTTAGCCATGTAATCTCAGCTTTGATGTTCTTGGTGCAGAGTACATGTCCTCGGGTGCATTGTGTCCAGAATTTGGGCAATAAAGTTGTGTGTGGACAGTTTGGCTCTTGGTGCTTTATACCTAATTTTTCATACCATTTTTTCCAATTAATAAAATAATTTGCACCACTGCCAATTTCTTATTCAAAAAGAAAATATATTTAGCATGTATGCACTGTCACAGACAACTACTTCCAAACGGGGGGGTTGGAAGTAGTTGCCTGTGACAGTGCATACATGCTAAATATATTTCCTTTTTGAATAAGAAATTGCACCCCCCCCCCCAAGTTGTACCGAGTACCGTATTTAGCACCAGGGGTGGTCATTCTATGGTCATGTGGTATAGTATTTGACACAGGGGTATAATCATTGATATGGAATTGAGGGGGGAAGGGAAGCATGCACTCGGACGGGTGATGGTGGTAATGTTTAGGGAAACTGACATCTCTTGCCATAAAATACAGCGTGCCGAGCTGTCAGAGCCTGAATTACCAAAGGAGATTTATAGAACTTATCCCCATAGCATTTTTAAGACTTCAGAGGTATAAACTGATTGGATAGTGTGTTAAGGGCTCTGCCTCTGACACAGGAGACTAGGGTTTAAATCGCGGCTCTTCCTGTTCAGAAAGCAAGCACCTATTCAGTGAGGAGACCTTGGGCAAGACTCATTTACCAGAGATGGTACACTAGCGCTAATTTATACTTACCTGGGGCTTCCTCCAGCCCCATAAGCACCATGGCTTCCCCTCACCGTCCTCTTCAGCCCCTCCTTTTTGATGGTACAATTCCAGTAATCTAGTTAGTCGCCGGCAGTCGAGGGCTTCTGCGCATGCACAGCTCGGGCTACGCTCCCCTCCGCGCTCCAGTCCCCTGGATCATTCTGCACTGATGCCATACTCTGGAGCAGAACAATCCAAGGGACAGAAGTACGAACGGGGGGAGCGGGTGCTGCTGAGCCGCGCATGCGCAGAAGGCCGTGACTGCCCGGATTACCAGAATCAGAATCAGAATTTATTTCGCCAAGTACAGCGGAGCTGTACTCGGAATTATTTGTGGTACACATGGCATAGGCATAGTATAGGGAGACAAGACGTACAACACAACACAAACAGTTGGAATTACAGTAATGGTGTGGGTCTGACCCACGTTAGTGACAGACCACGGTCATCAGTTAGTGTTCCTGCTGGCATTCAGGAACAGTTCAATACTAATAATAGTCATGATGGTGGCCCCCATAGTGCCCAGGGCAGTGAGAACCAGGGCGGGCTTCGGTGAGAACTGGCTGGAAGGCCCCGCTAGGGCATGTCAGAAGGCGGGCCTGACGGGGGGAGGTTGGAGTTCAGCAGCCGAACCGCTTGGGGGAAGAAGGTGTTCTTCCGTCTGGAGGTTTTGCATGGTATAGTCCTGTAGCGGCGGCCCAATGGGAGGAGATTGAAGTAGCATCTGCCTGGGTGAGAGGGGTCACGGGAGATCACAGTGGCCCTCTTCATCATCCTAGCGGAGTGGAGGAGATCAAGTGATGGTAGGGGTGACCCGATGATCCTCTCTGCATCAGTTATGACTCTCTGTAGTTTGTATTTTTCACTGGCCGTTGCACCCATGTACCATACAATGATTGAGGAGCAGAGGATGGATTCTATGGTGGCAGTATAGAAGCTGGCCAGCAGCTTCCTGGGCAAGCCGAATCTCTTTAGTTGGCGCAAGAAGAATAACCTCTGCTGAGATTTCTTCTGAATGTTGGTGGTGTTCTGCCCCCACTTCAGGTTGTTGGAAAGAGTCGTGCCAAGGAACCGCACGGATGTCACCTAGAGACTTCGGTACCCTCAATGAGGACAGGTGGGAGGGGGGGGAGGATTCTTCCTGAAGTCCACGACTAGTTCAACGGTTTTAGCACCGGAAGTCATAGCAGCGTAAAAGAGGATCTGAGGAGGGTGGCAAGGGAGGCCACGGTACTTATGGTGGAGGAAGCCCCAGGTAAGTATAAATTAGCGCTAGTAAACCATCTCAGGTTCACTTTAAAGTACAACTGTAGTGAGACGGATATTGAGGCTGCCATATTTATTTCCTTTTGAACAATAAAAGTTGCCTGGCAGCCCTGCTGAACTATTTGGCTGCAGTAGTGTCTGAATCACACCAGAAACAGACATGCAGATCATCGTGTCAGATCTGACAATAATGTCAGAAACACCTGATCTGCTGCATGCTTGTTCAGGGTCTAACGGTATTAGAGGCAGAGGATAAGCAGGACAGCCAGGTAACTGGTATTGTTTAAAAGGCAATAAATATGGCAGCCTCCATTTCCCTCTCACTTCAGTTGTCCTACTGCCTATAGAGCATACCCTAGAGGCTGCAGCTCTGGCGCTGAGTCCGCTCGGTGAAAAGCAAAATATACTATAAATGTTCTGGGTCTCAATTGATGGTTCATGATTGTTTTGACTAACAAGCAAGTATCATCTTCTGTACCCAGCAAATCTTGGGCGAGTAGAAATTGGCTGGGGTGAATAATTGGTGTAATTTCCCACCTGCAGCAGCAGCAGTAAGCCTCCTGCATCTCCTTCCCTCACGTCTCGCTGGGATACTACACAAAGCTTGACCAAGTCCAGCATGACTATGACTGGCTGCTAGCAGACTGTTGGATTAAGTAATCACAAATGATCCGTTTGCCTAACAAAGACTAGTGTCTGCACGCAGCTATACTACTCATGCAAGTATGACCTGCCAAGTCCTGGTCAGAGGCCTCCCAGTGATCACAGCCCGCTGGCACGTCTATTGTATATTATAGATCATTCACCTCTCCTCGTCTGTGGAGAAAAGGCACAGAGGGACTGATGCAGAGACCACAATCTATTCCTAGAAATTACTCATTGAAATGAGAGTCATTTATAATCCATCTAGAGAGACTATTGACAAGAGTGAGACAAAATGTCTTAAAAACTTAAATGCAGGTCTTGGCTATGAACCAGGAGAGCCGTGCCAAACCTACCCGCAAACAAAGCCAGGCTCCAACCGCAATTCATCTCCATTATACAGAAATGAAGAATTATTACTAGACTCCAACATTTAACATTAAATATACCAGAATCTCAGCCGACTTCCTGGGTGGCTGGGCACCGCCTTAAAACACCATATTTACATGTCAGAACGGGGGGGGGGGGGGGGGGGGGGGGGGAAGATCTGTGTTTCAAATGAAATAGGGATCGGAGGACTTTTTAAATGAACATGGTTTCAAAATCCTTTAACTTGGAGATTTCCTAATTTTTAATTGGGCTAATGGCGACTAAGGAACACATTTTCCCTTCCCTTTTGCAGGCCTGCTGTGTAAGGATGGCATATCTACACAGGCTATCCCCTCCATACAGTTCCTCATTAACCTCCCTGGCGGTAATCCCAAGTGTAGCTCGGGCTAGCCACCGGGAGCTCAATGGAGAGTATAGTGCGCAGTGGCGCTTTTACTCACCTCCCGGGGGATCCAGATGTCGGTAGCCGTTCAGCTTCCTCTCTTCAGAGGCTCTGAATCAATCTGGTGAGATTGCAGTCATCGCTCTCACTACAGAGTTACAGTGCCACCCGGAGGACGGAGGTAAAATTGCAGCGCTGGAGCCCAGGGTGGCGAGAGAGCAGGGGCTGCTGCAGACACTCTGGCGGCATGATTTTTTTCCTTATTTTAGGGTCTGAAACATTTTAAAAAGACCCTAAAATCCAGAAATAATCATAGTGCCAGGGAGGTTAATATCCGGATATCATCCATCTTGGTACCTTCGTTCCTCCCAAGATATCCTCTTGTTATCCAGTTTCGTTACCTATCCAGTCGGCTCTACTGTGTAGGCGGCTCGCACCTGTGCGGTAGAGGGGGACAAATCAGGCTCTGCTTTTTCTGCCGGGGCCCAAGTGGAGAGACTACTTCACCTGCGCGCATGCAGACAAGGAGATCTTTGTGGGGTTCTAGCACTTGATTCCTTCTGCTTAGCAGGTCGAGGGAAGCCTCTTTAGGATCCAGAGTATTCTCCCTCCTGAGGTAAGATCAACCCCCCCCCCCCATGCTATTTTTTTGCCATTTAGGCCACTGCTGCTTTAAGGCCTCTCTGCAGGGCTGTACAACTCAGTACACAAGTGATCCCCCCCCCCCCCCCCCCCCCCCCCCCCCCCCCGTTTTCTGCCACCAACAGAGCTTTCTGTTGATTAGCTCTGATTGCTCCCCTTATGTTGGTTTGTTTTTTCATAAATATTTATTTCCTTTTTGTAGGATGTATTAAGCAGCCAGAGAACAGTGATTGAAGCCAAAAAAGGGCAAGAATAGGAATACAAACACCTTGACAAGTAGTTATGGTCATATCTATGAGAAGTCATGGAGAAGCACGTGATCAGTTTGGTCAGATATGCAAGTCTCTGATTTGCTAGTCACGACCGTGTGCTAAAAGCAGGCTGTAATGACAGGCTGTCTACATGTGGGTTTGATGTGGCTCTAAAGTTTAAAGCTATAGACTTGCTATACACCAGCGGTTCTGGATGCAAGCCTGGCTTCAGGGGCATAAAGAGATAATTTGCATATTCAGAAGCAGTGCATTGTGGGTAAATAGATGTTCACTTAAAGAGAACCCGAGGTGGGGATCTTAGAGTTAAATCTATACACAGAGGCTGGGTCTGGCTATAGTGCCCAGCCTCTGTTGCTAGTTGAATATTCCCTACATCCCCCATGCGCTCTGCACGAGCTCATAAATTACAGCCACGCTGTCGGGCTCTGTTTACCTTTCTAGTGCCACTCACGCCGCCCCCCCCCCCCCCGCAGAGCGCCGGTCCCCGCCCGCGTCCCTTCTCTCTAATCAGCGGCGAGGGAAGGGACGTGGGCGGGGATCGGCGCTCTGCAGGAGGCGGGGGGAGCGGCGTGAGTGGCACTAGAATGGTAAACCGAGCCCGCTGCGACAGGCTCAGTGTCGCTTGCGCGGCTGTAATTTATGGGCTCGTGCAGAGCGCATGGGGGATTTAGGAAGTATTCAACTAGCAACAGAGGCTGGGCACTATAGCCAGACCCAGCCTCTGTGTATAGATTTAACTCTAAGATCCCCACCTCTGGTTCTCTTTAAAGAGACTCTGTACTCTAAAATTCTTACAATAAAAAGCATACCATTCTATTCATTATGTTCTCCTGGGCCCCTCTGTGCTGTTTCTGACACTCCCTGTTGCAATCCTGGCTTGTAATTGCCAGTTTTAGGCAGTGTTTACAAACAAAAGACATAGCTGCTAACCAGCAGGTGATAGGCTATGGAGAGGGTGTGTATAGCTTCTGCCTATTAACAGCAGACTGCACATTCCGTCCTGACTCGACACAGGAGAGATTAGATTATTTAACAGAGATAACACAGCCACTGTGCAATTAGGAAAGGCTGCAGTAACACAGACCACATTAGAACAGGCATAGGAACTTATAGGATAGAAGAAATAAGGCTGAAAATTTTGTTACAGAGTCTCCTTAAAGCTGAATTATCGCAAGTACCTTCTGTTTTAAGAAGGCAAATCTCACCAAGTATTGACAAGTGGAAATGTGTAACGGCTAGATGACTTAGCAGGAATATATACAAAAACTGCAAGTCTCATGGGGTATTACTAGCTTGTAGTGGTTATTACCTATCCAAACTAATTCAAGGAAAGACAGCCGAGGTGAACTGGCAAAAGGGCCAAGAATTAGTTTTCTCCCGCATCATAAAAGCATAGTGATAAATGTATTATTTTTCACTTTAGACATAGGTAGGGACATTAGAGCCCCACTAAGGTACTCTGCGGACCACTGTGTACCAATGTATGCCAGTGCTATAAACAGGTAATTACCTCCACATCCTGAACAGTCCTGGGTTGAGCGATACATAGCTTATTGAGGAGCTGGAGGATGAGTTCTTCTATGTAATATAAGGAGTCTTCTTTAGCCGACAGAGTTGGGTGCACTTGTTGCAGGACCTGCAATAGAATTGAGGCACGTTAAAATGGTTCATCACAGAACTGGTGCATTTATTAATTTGCTAATGTGATAAACTTCTTGATTTCTGTATAACAAGCCTGTTGGGGTAAAATACATTTATATCTGTATTGCCATCAACATCTGACACCACAGGTTCTCTTTCCAAAGGCTTCAGTGTTGGCGCTAGTCTAGTTTAGGGGACCCAGCAGGAAACCTCATAGGGAAATTCCACTAACGTGATTGGGTAGAAGGCACCCTCTCTTGAACCGCTAGGTTTCAGGAAGGTTGTAGTAAACTACACTCACACTGTTTGGCCAATCACAATGCTTCATGCTGTAAAGGGTGCTGTGATTGGAGAACTGTTCCCTATGAGATTGCCTGCTGGGTCCCCTAAACTGGACTAGCGCCTCAATGTTTGGGCCCTCAAAATGTACCCCACATTTGTTTTCCATTTATCATGTGCCATACGGAAACTTTTACTGCTTGACATAACTGCTTTCTATCCTCAAGCACAAGGGGGGAATCACAGAGTCCTTTCTAGTGAAGTACTTTTTAAAAGCGCAAAAGTAAACATGAAACACAAGTGTTGCAGTCAGGAAGTGCTCGTTGCCTGCTTTACATGAGCGTAAGGCTGCTTTGACAAAACAATGAAGCACACTATGCTAAAATCAAAGCAAAGCAACAGGGCAGGTTTTGTGCTTTGTGTTGCTTTGCTTTGCTTTCAACACTAAAGTAAAGGCCACCTCTGCCAAGAATCTCGTGTTTGTACGGTGGCCCCTGACCCACCTCAATGCATTGGAGGTCGGTCCACCTTGCCAATTGACTCAGTCAAATGCAGGCTGAGGGCACTGTTATACTTACCCCACCCATTTTGTGCTGTGTCGTCGTCTCTCCTCCCTCTCCACTGCAACAGAGCATGTTGCTAGGCTATAGGACAGCAACACATCTGTATATCCTTGGACTGTTGCGCCAAGTGATCGAGTCCTCTGCGCAAGTGATCGAGTCCTAATTCTTGCCAGGTGACCGTCCTTGTATGTGTACACAAGGCTTTATAATTTAACAATAGACACTGTGTGGTTTAAGAATATACCAACTTCAACTTTGGGTTATATTGTGCTTTAAAGTGAGTACTGTAGGGGGGTAGGGGAAAAAGAAAAAAAAAAAAGTTGAACTTACCTGGGGCGTCTAATGGTCACCCGCAGACATCCTGTGCCCACGCAGTCACTCACCGATGCTCCGGTCCCTGCCTCTGGTTCACTTCTGGAATTTCCGACTTTAAAGGCCACGCCCTCACTCCCGCTGATGTTACCAGGAGTGTATTGCGCAGGCCCAGTATAGTCTGCACCTGCGCAGTAGACTCCTGGTGACGTCAGTAGGAGCGAGGACACGGCTGCATAGGCACAGTGGTTTTCCGACTTTAAAGTCGGAAATTCCAGAAGTAAACCGGAGGCGGGGACAGGAGCATCAGTGAGTGGCTTCACGGGCACAGAACGTCTGCAGGGGACCATTGTAAGTTCAACACTTTTTTCCCCCACCCCCCTACAGTAGTCCTTTAAGATGTGGGATCTATAAAGGCAAAACTACCAACCATCTAGGACAAGCATCCGTCAAAGATACATAAACTTACCACTTCTCCTACTCTAATGTCCCCAGGATTTCCTTAGCAGAACAAGTACAGCTTCTTGAGTGCAAGTCTCGTCACAGATGACACCTAATGTGACTACGTTCTACTCTAAATCAAGACATACAAAAATACTGTTTGGCCAACAAAAAAAATGTATGAATTTCAATTTCAAAGCAGTTCTGAGGACATCTGTTTGGTGCAAGAATCACCTGACTAAATACTCAGAGGAACTTTCTCAGGCAGGTTAACATCTGACTGAAACTGCACATTTTTTTTCAGACTGTTGTCTTACGTCTATGAACAGACTAACAAGTGTCAGACATAAAATGTGAGGCGTTTAACCTTTCATCTCCTAGTCACATGTCTGAAAGATACTTAAAGGAAAAATTCCACAATGCTGATAGTTCTCTGGTAGCAGAGCTTCCTGGTCCAGAGCTGCTGCCTGGCGGTGACAAAAAAAAAAAAAAAAAAAAAAAAAAAAAAAAAAAAAACTCTCCGCCTTACCAAGCAAACACATTTGGTGCATTCCTTGCCTCTAGCCTGAGGCTTTGATAATGCATGTTAAAAGGGACACATCTATGAAGGGAGGACTTGATCAACAAGCAAAACCAGTATCAGGGTGCACGCTCGCCAGAACAAGGTGTGTCCGCCACGGAAAAATGTCAAGGCTCCTATCGTAACCAAGACACGTTCTTTAATATTCCAATACAATGCAGTCTGTGACATAATCAGCATTGCTTAGCAGTCTAATGGAACTAAATGTACAAACCCTTTGTATTTCTTTGTAAATCTCGCCAACAGACAGGGCTGTGCAAGCTGTATCCAAGAGGCCATTTTTTTGGCCAAAAGAAACTTTAGTTGGTCATCAACTCTATTTCCATTGACAATTGAAAAAAAAAAAAAAAAAGTTCATATTTTCTATTTCTCCTTACAAAAAAACTCTAGGGGCTGAGAATTTTCTGCATTTCCCTGTATGCAAATTCGGACAAGACAACACAGCCTATTAAAATCAATAGGCTGCCGTTCAATTTGCATGCAGAGGGGAGGGGGGAGGGAATCTGCATTGCGCATTTGAATGTATTGCATAGCATAGCAGTGGCATGGCAAGACTACAGGGATTCAGATGCATCTAACATCACTGGCAAGACGCATACAGGCACACGAATAATGGGTTCTCAGCTGCTGCTGCTTAGTGGCCAAACTCTAATTTAAAAGATGCCCACTAATAATACAATCTTTTTTTGTCCAATCTTACCACTTCTACGTAATATGAGGGATGTGAGGGAATGCATAAAATATCCATTCAAAGGCTATTCGACTCAGTTTACCCTTATACTACAAAGATTTGGTAAGATTGGACAGGGAAAAAAAAGTGTATTATAAGTGGGCACCATAATACACCTGGCCTAAAGCTACACACATGATATATATATATATATATATATATATATATATATATATATATATATATATATATATATATATATATATATATATATATATATATATTAGAGAGAGAGAGAGAGAGAGAGAGAGAGAGAGAGAGAGCGGAATGTTTGTCTGTTGTGTGTTCAGAAGTGATGAAAAACAACACCTGGAGCCATATGCAATTTCACTTTTTCACCCGAGTTTTCTCCTAGGTGATAGTTTCACAACTTGTAAATAAAATTCCATTTACACCCCCAACAAGCAAATAAATACTCGAAATAATTTTGATAGTACTTTTTCACCTACTTTTTGGTACTTTTTCCATTGCAAAGTGCTAAAAAGTTAATTTAAATTGAAGATGAAAAATTATCTCCCAGGAGAAAACTCAGGAGAAAAAGTTAATTGCATATGGGCCCTGGTCTCCTAGCCTAGGCTGTGACATCACTGGGCGGGCAGCTTTATAAACCAATACACAGCAATAGCTATTTAATAGGAGGTGCTTCTGATGCTGAAACCAGGAAAATTAATGCAAAAGTGGGTATTCTACTATTTGTCACTGGAGATCCTCTAAAGTGTGTATGTTTTCAAATGCCTTTACTGTATCCAGCTCTTACCTAGTTGCCATGAGGCATTCAGGGACCAGCTGCAAAGCTCTGGGGTGCATACGTGCAAAATCGCCGCCGGGAGACTTGGGCACAGGATATAGCCGGTATATGGCTTATCCTGCTGCTGTACAAGTCCCGGCGGCGTTAATTACTATTCCCCCTGCAGGTCACCGTGGATGGTAAGGAATTATGTAATTCGGCTTCCAGCTATTGCTGGAGGCCGAGTTACAGTGTTTTAAAAGTAACTTCAGCTCCATCTTCTGACGGCACCGAAGTTACTCACTGAGCGCCGCTATAGCCGTAATTCCTATTACGACCTATGCTGGCAACGGCTGCGCCCAAATCTCCTGCGCTGTTACAGCGCTCAATCTGGGGCTCCACTGGTTCTAGAAGGTATGCAAGACAGCATGTTCTAGAAATTGTCAATTAGAATGCACAATCCAACAGCCTTCATCCTCCCCTTAACCTTCTGAGCGTTACGCCGCTCAGGAGGTTTTGCCAGTTTGAGTCCCCAAGTTAATTAATGCGATCAAATGGGTGTAAAACGTTTAGCTAGCACTAGGCTAGCTAGTACAAGTGTCCTTCACCCCCCCGATCATACATTACACAGCCTGGATCCAGCGATCAGCTCCGGACTTCACTATAGGGAGGATCGCACACAACGTCATGTGCAAAGCCGATCCTCCCCATAGAGAGACCGAAGCTGTGCAGGGAGGCTGCGCGAATGCTGGATCCAGGCTGGGTAATGTATTACCGGGGGGGGGGTTGGATCAGCAGCAATCGGGGGGAGCTGGACACTTGTACTAGCTAGCCTAGTGCTAGCTAAACGTTTTACACCCATTTGATCGCATTAACAATGCATGGGGTACTCCTTGGGCCAGCAAGCGGTATGCCCAACACAGGAATAGGAGCGAGTGATTGCAGTAATTATCATGGGAGTCTATGGGGATCTGAATGATCGCAAGCTCAGTGATCCAACATAACGGTCAAGATCATTCAGTGTTCTCCCCAGAAATTTTTTCCAGCCGGGTGGCATGAAAAAGTAGCCGAGTGGGGTAGTATGAGAGAATGCAGGGCCGATGCTTCTGTGCGCAACTCTGCTTATAGCATAGGAGGAGGTGAGCCGATGACAGCCGGGTGCTCACCAAAATTAGCCGGGTGGAGCATCTGGCTAAAAGAGCCTGGGGAGAACACTGTCATTGCGCGTCATTAAACATTGCGTTATAGCAAAAACGTACCCACAGTCACTAAATTGGGAAACCGATTGATCATTCATGGAAAATGTCACTTGTTTCAGGAAACAAATGCCACAAAAATGGTGTCGTAAGTACGGACCTTTATAGATCTTCTACAAGGAAGGAATGGGGACTCATATAGACAGCCCATTCCCAGTTGACAGTCTGCACTGCCCACCGCCTTTCCTCAAGCGGTTCTAGCACTCTGCGATTCCTAGAGACTAGAATAGTTTGTAATATGAGCCTCTCTGTACGGCCAGAGCGCATCTTCTCAACACTACGGGTTATTAATGGATTCCTGCTTGTCTCTGTGAAAGTGACAGCTTGCAGAAATGCCATTACGTATCCAGTCCAGCGGCGTACAGCCTGCAGGACTTCTACTGGATTATTACAGCTCTGCAGCTGGAGTATAAGACTGCCCATCAAGCTCTTGCTGAGCAACAACTTCTAGAAGTGTGTAAGGGGATAAAAAGGACTATGAAACCCTCTTACTAAAATGCCATGGAAAACAGAAATTAGCCTTCTTAAAACAGAAGGCATTTGCGATTATTCAGATTGGAGTGAGCACATGTTTCCCACAATGCATCACTGCTGAATATACAAATAACCCTTGTTGTCCCTGAAAGCTAGCCACACCTCCAGAACCGCTGGAATGCAATGATGTGTTAGCTTGTTAATTGTACAGAGCCACAATTCTCCAACATGCATACAGACTGTTTCGGATTGGTTGATCCTCATCAGTGCATGGCATGGATTAATGTGGCTCTATGGGGTAGGACTTGTAACACCGAGAGGTACAGACTGCTCAGCAAGCTCATGGTGAACCAGAACGCCTAGGAGTATGTAAGGAGCTAAAACGGACCAGAAAGTCTTCTTAAAAAAGGCTATGCAAAACGGAAATTTGCCTTCTTAAAACAGAAGGTATTTGTAATTATAGCTGGGGTAAACCCCTGCTTCAGGTCAAGATGGGGAAAGTTCACACAGACGATTGCAAGTGATTTCCTGCCAGCTGTGGTGCTTGTCGTTAAAGCGCTGCCCATTCAAGAGCCTGTACTGTAGTTTGCTGCCGTCTGCGCTGTGTTGTGATCCTGATCCTGTTGCTTACCGTTGCATGTTTGTATTCCCCTGCGGAGGAGAAAAAACCCCAGTAGTCGCTGAAAAAATGTCAAATGCTTTTCTGCATGCCGGCAGAAAAGCATTTGACTGACACGCTTGCATACAGATTCACCCTGAAGTTATTGGGAGTCTATTAAAAAAAAGAAACCAGATACTTACCTAAGGAGAGGGAAGGATCTGGGTCCTATAGAGCCTTCCCCGGTGCCCTCGTTGCTGCAGCAGCTCAAACAGAGTCCTCCCGAAGACAGGCGGCTCAGTACTGCGCACGTAGGAGTGCACAAGAGAGGGCGCTCGTGCGTGCGCAATATGGAGCAGCCTGTCTTCGGGAGCACTCAGGCTCCCGAAGACTTCCGAAGTTTTGGAGAGAACAGTATTTGACCAAATTGGTTGAATGCTGCGAGGGGAAGCCAGCGCTGTAACTGGGCCAGAGAGAGGAGCAAGAAGACTCTATAGGACCCAGAGCTTTCCTTCTCACTCATTTCCAAAGTCACCTGTATGCATATTCAGCAGTGATGCACGGGGAAGCAAATCAGAGCTCACTCCAACCTGAATCATTGTAAATGCCTTCTGTTTCAAGAAGGCAAACTGTTTCTCATATCATCTTAGTAAGAGGGCTTTTTGGTCTCTTTTAGCCCATTGCACACTCCTAGAAGTTCTGGTTCCCCTTGAGCTTGCTGGGGACTCTGTATGCAAGCTAGGTGTCACATGATTTGCGAGTATCAACACACCTTTTCAAAGAGATCCCAGAGGCTTCAACACCACTACAGTGGAACTGTAGTGAAAATAATGAATAAAATTGCTTACTTTTTACAATATTCATTTATAGATTATTTAGTCAGTGTGTGCCCACTGTAAAATCTTCCCTCTCCCTGATTTACATTCTGAAATGTATCCCAGGTGGCGACATCTTTAGTTCTGCCAGGTGATCTGTATGAAATGTTTGTTTCTGAGAGTTCTATGCACAGAGGGAGAAACTGCTTGCTTGGCAGTTGGAAATAGCACCCACAATACAATTAGGTTCACAGGCAGCAAACTCTGCGCGTGATTGGATAGTGTACTGATTAAGGGCTGGGTTCAAATCTCGGCTCTGTTTCGTAAGCCAGCACCTATTCAGGAGACCTTTGGCAAGACTCCCTTACACTGCTACTGCCTATAGAGCCCCATCCTAGTGGCTGCAGTTCTGAAACTTTGTGTCTCTCAGGAGAAAAGCGCAAAATACATTTTGTCTTGTCAAACTGTCAGGACCATGGCCATGACATCACACTGTGGGAGGGGTTTTATCAAAATATCAGCCACACAGATATCCCTGATGACCTATTCGAGAAAAAGCTAAAGATTTCTTGTGGGAGAGTGGACATCAGTTACTGATTGGGATGAAGTTAAATCCTGGTTAAAAGGTCCTGACATGACACACACAAAAAACTAAATTTTTACATACCTGGGGCTTCCGCCAGCCCCCTCCGTCCTGAACGCCCCCTCTGCACCGTCCTCCGCCTCCTGGATCTTCTGTAAATGCTCCCGGTATCTTCAGCAGACAGGAGTTACTGCGTATGCACGGGCTTGCCACGCACGAATGCCCTGCTCCAGTCACCAGGAGCTCTCTGCACCTGTGCAGTACTATAGAGCAAGTGCAGAACTCTCCTGGCAGCGGGATTGAGGGGGAGCGTGCGCAGCTTACAGAAGATCCAGGAGGCAGAGGACGGAGCAATCAGGCCAGAGGGGGCTGGAGGAAGCCCCAGGTATGTATGAATTTTTTTTGTGTGTGTATCATCTCAGGTACACTTTAAGCAAGATGCATCACACCATGAAGACCAAGAGTGCATAGTTATGCATGCTGAAGTTTTCAGTTTTTTTCCCTATTTGTTGTTTGCTTCACAATAAAAGGGCCCTTTCACATGGGCAGGTGACAAGCGGTGGGGTCACCGCCTTTCAGCTGCTCTCATGTCCCCGCCCCCCCCCCCCCCCCTTCCCAAAAAGGCGAGATCTGAGTGCAGCCACGGTCAGACTAAACGGGTCACATTCCTCCGCCGCCCAGTAATGCCACCGCATGTCAACGCTTGAATTGCGTGGTTACAGCCAGTGCAATTCGGCTGCATTTAAATTACACCCAAATTACATAGTTACATAGTTATTTTGGTTGAAAAAAGACATACGTCCATCGAGTTCAACCAGTATAAAGTACACTGGCACTGCAAAGTACACATTGCACTGGTGGACGGCAGACAGAAGGCTAAACTGCTTGGGAAACACACAGTTCAGCCATCCGTCTGAAAGGGGCCTGATACATCTTCAAAGTTGTAGGCATGTTCTGTCAATGAAAGGGTACAAACTCTCAAACAATCCATTTTATTTCCAGATTGTGAGGCAACAAAACATGAAAAATGCCAGGGTGTGAATACTTTTGCATGGCACTGAAAATAAATCACTTAAAGCGGACCCAAACCAAACTTTTTTAATTCAAAATATTTAGTTGCACCACTCTGACACATACGAAGATAAATTAACACTTCTTCAAGCCTATGAGCATTTCAGTGCATGCTTTTCAACCTTATCTTTTCATAACTAGGGTTTATACAGGAGGCAGCCATTAGCAATTCCTCCTTTGCCGGACACCACCTACTCCACCAGTTTGCCGGATTCTGTCCCGGCAATATGAAAGGAAGGGAGGGGTTCCTCCAATAAATGTAAAATAGTATATATTTGTCATCATGCAGCTGGAAAAAGGCTGCTATTTATTATTATAATTTAGAAAATAGATTTTATTTCTGAAATTTTGTATTTTTAATTTGGGTCCACTTTAAGGAGCCAAAGCACGCACAAAGAATTTGTCCAGGTGCAGCAACTGGGTGTCGATATCTCGGGTAACAGTTTGGGGCTAGTTGCTGTAGAAATCTGTTCTGCTGCTATGGAGTGGAGAGGAAGGACGATGGCCTAGCGCACGACAGAGCGGATTCCAGCAGGAAGGGTAATCAGAACAATGCATTCCGCCAGATCTCTCAGTGACCTATTGGGGAGGACTAAAGGCTCATACACACATCAGACTATAGTCTTTGGAAAATGAAAGATCACAGGCCAATCTTACCACCCTGCCATACCTACAGTCTATTCTATGGAGCTGAACTCCCCATCAGAAAAAATCTTTGCAAGATGCTGCACACAAACAAAAAGACACAAAAGATCAGTATCTGCAAAAGATCCGTTCCTGCAAATTGCATTCATAGGTGGCTTTTCCTCCTTCCCCTTTATATAGTATATATAATTCATATAGTATATATTATTATATGCAACTTTTTCATATATTGTATTTACATACATGTAGTGGTAACTTTTTTACATTTTCTTAAACTTTATACTATTGTTATTAAGTATGCTCGTAACATGTTTTTTGTACATATGGATGTATTGCACCTTTAAGATCTCGGCTTTTTGGTGGGTGGGTGGGGACTCTTTTTCCCCCCACCTGCATATAAGCCCTGTTCTAGACAGATTTACTTTAGCTATGATTAAGGGCAGATTGTAGGCCCGATACGCGTTAGCTTATTCTGTCTCTCTTTTATTGCACTGTTTGTGGATTTTTTCAAATAAAATTTGTCAGCTTTTTTCATCTACCTGGTCTGGCCTGCGGATCCTTCTTTGCTTGTACTCTTGGATTGGCCTGGCTTCCCAGATCCTGCACCAACTGGTTGGAGGTGAGGGGGGTAGAGCGTATATGAACTCTCCAATTTTGCATAGTCTATGAGATCTGCAGATCATCATACACACCTTGTTTAACTGACATTCATCTGCAGATCAGATCCACCAGGATGGATTTTCAGATCTGCAGATGATTGTCTGATCTGCAGATGAATGTCAGTTAAACAAGGTGTGTATGAGGATCTGCAGATCTCATAGACTATGAATGCATTTTGCAGGAACGGATCTTTTGCAGTAACAGATCTTTTGCAGATACTGATCTGTTACATGTGTACAGCATCTGTGCGTGCAGCATCTTGCAAAGATTTTTTCTGATGGGGAGTTCAGCTCCATAGAAAAGACTGTGAAGGTATGGCTCTCATACTACATGGAAGGGGGTAAGATTGGTCTGTGATCCTTCATTTTCCAAAGACTATAGTCTGATGTGTGTATGTGGCCTTAAGAATCCTCTAGCACGCGTACGAAGCTTTATTGTAGGCGAGCCAAGGATTTTTAATTGGGGATGTGAAAGTGATCAGTTGGAGCTGATCTGTCCACCAAACTGTCATGGTTCCCTGGAAGCGCATTTGAATCTTTTGGTGTGTCTACAAATGGCAACCGACTGCAGACAAATGGTTTGAGATTATTGATTTCATTTAAATTTTTAGCAATAGTGAAACTACACCTACTGAAGGTTATTCTATGTAGAATGTCTGCATCTTAAAAAGAAACACACAACCCCCCCCCCCCCCCCCCCCACCCACAAAAAAATAATACTCATGTACTCTGAGACGTTCCAACATAACTCCGAATAGAGGTAAGAACGCTGTCCTTGTTCTGATCTCCACTAGGTAGTCATTGTACAGAATGCTGCATTCAAAAGGAGGCAAACTGTTAACTATAAATTAGGCATACCTTCCAGGTACATAGAGTGAATATGTAATGAATGCATAATAGGGAAAAAAAGTAATCTATAGCACATTTTTCCTCTAAAACAAAATGTACATCTTGTACATTTACAGGGTTTTTGTTTTTTTTTTCAATCGTGGTCATTTACCATTACAATTAAAACTGGTGTAATACAAATATGTCCTACCAACTTTTTTAATTTTGTATTAATATTTACAAAAGAAGGAATTCCCAATTAACATTTAACCAAGCCCTAAAACTTTAGCTAGATATAGCTAGAGATCAGTTACAGGGCTATATAACAATTCTGAAAGAAACATCCACACCCTTTAAAAGGGATCCTGAGCAGTAGATAAAAATGCACATGTGCAGGACTGTCACGCCGGCCGCCGTGATGACGTATACCGGGCAGTGTGATACCGCGGAGCGTCACCGTTCAGGAAGTGTTGACCCGATACTCTGCCTGGGTGTTGCGGGTAATGAAGTCACCAGCGGGACCGGGAGAAGAACCAGGAGGAGGCCGGGGGACCTGGCGGCCTACGGTAGGCTGGAGGAAGCCCCAGGTAAGTACCGATTTCATTTTTATCTAATGTTCGGGGTCCCTTTAAAACACAACTACTGTGTAGTCTTAGTCACAAAAATTGAACAGTAGAAATTTAATGGGACCTGACTAAAATCCAATAGTCCCACCATGGGCAAACCCCAAGATCACACTCCTAGCTGCGAGAGGTTCATTTGTCACGGAGTAAATTGCACTGTAAATGACTTTTTCCCAAAATAGCCATTATGTGCAGCAAGTAGTATTAATCAGACAGCTCTGATCGTCAGACTGACAGGTTTTAAGTCAAGTACACAAGTCAGGGCTTGTTCACACTACAAGCACTTTTCTAAGCTCTTGCTAATGTTATCCTATGTGAGTGTTCTCACTGGAGCGATGTGATTTTGGATAAATCCCCCATAGCATTGCAGTGTTCTCCCCAGGCTTTTTTAGTGAGCACCCAGCTGCCATCGGCTCACCTCCTCCTATACTATAAGCAGAGTTGCGCAAAGAAGTACCAGCCATGCATTCTCTGATATTGCCCCACCCGGCTACTTTTTCATGCCACCCAGCTACTATTTCATGCCAACCGGCTGGGAAAAAAAATCCTGGGGAGAACACTGCATTTTTTTCATATCACTAGCGCTTAAAAAGCTCTTGCAGTGTGAATCAGCCCTGAAGGTAGGAACCCACTAGGGCGTTTTTGGCAGCATTTTGGGATCACCGACAATCGCCGATGATTCCCAAAAACGCTTTGCCAATGTAAGTGGGTGGGTGGGTGGGGGGCACTAGTGTGATTGCAATTGGGGTAATCGCAAGAAGACCTGCAGCATTTTGAGCACGTTTGCCCTCAATGCAAAGTATATAAGCTCTGCATAAATCGCTTAGCGATAATGCAGTGCTTTGGGGGGGTGCGAGTGATTAGCTTTTAATAAAACTTTATTATACTTATAGGGTCTCTGCATTTCCTTCTTCCGTCCATAGCCCCGTCCCCTAAAGAAGAGATCACAGGCGCTCCTGATTGGTCATAGAGATGCACCTATGACCTCTTGCTTTTGGGGGTGCGGCTACGGATGAAAGAAGGACACCTGGTAAGTATAATAAAGTTTTATTGAAAAAAAACAAAAAGCAAATCGCAAATAGGAAGAGCTGTACAGGTTACTGCTGGATGTATCTACACTTTGCATTGTTTTCCTTCTCGCCCCGCCTCCTGGAAGCCAGTCTTTTGCAGGACATGCTGTCATCCCGTGTCCGAGAGAATTCGCAGCAGGGAGACTTGGGCGCAGGATACAGCCGGTATGGCTTATCCTGCTGCTGCACAAGTTCCCGGCGTCGTTAAATGCTATTCCCCCTTCAGGTTCACATGGATGGTGGGGAATTATGTAATTTGGCTTCCAGCTATTGCTGGAGACCGAATTACAGTGTTTTAACCTCCCTCCTGGTATGCCGCGCAGGAGGAGATCTCAGCCCCTGGTGGGGCGATTTTCACCATTTAAAGTGCTGTACGCGCAGCTAGCACTTTGCTAGCCGCGCGTACAGATCGCCCGCACGCAGCGGCGGAAGAGGCCCCCCCCGCCAGAGCCCTGCGCTGCCCGGACCAATGAGTTCCGGGCAGCGCTATGGGCTGGATCGGATGCGTCTGACGTCAGGACGTCGGCTGACGTCCATGACCTCATTCTGATCGTCGCCATGGCGACAGGAGAAGCCAAACAGGGGAGCGCGTTATATACGCGTTCCCGTTTTCTATTGTTGCCGGCGACGATCGAACTAGAGGGACAGATTCGCCCTCTAGTGGAGTTTCATGTAGCTACCACTCTGGTAGCTTTACATGAAACATAAAAAAAAAATTGGATTTCTGCAATTTTTGCAGAAAAAGTAAACCGCCAGGGAGGTTAAAAGTAACTTCAGCTCCAGCTTCTGACAGTGCCGAAGTTACTGACTGTGCACCGCTATAGCCTTAATTCCTATTATAGTCTATGGTGGCGCCAGCTGCCCCCAAGTCTCCTGCACTGCATTTGCAGTGTTTGTCTCATCCCTCCTTTCCCCTCCATAGCAGCAGAACTCATCTGTTCAGCACTTGGCCCAAAACTGCCATCCAGGGGATCAAAGCTCTATTCATGTGGGCAACAGTAAATGTGCAGCTGCACCAGACTTTAGACCAGTGATGGCTAACCTTGGCACTCCAGCTGTGACAAAACTACAAATCCCATCATGCCTCTGCCTCGGATGCCTCCCCGAGTTATGCTTAGAGCTGTCAGAGTATTGCAATGCCTCATGGGACTTGTAGTTTCACCACAGCTAGAGTGCCAAGGTTATCCATCACGGATATAGACTAACCCAGTGATCTGCAAACTTGGCTCTCCAGCTGTTAAGGAACTACAAGTCCCACAATACATTGCGGGAGTCTGAAAGCAAAAGCCATGATTTATAAAGGCAAATGCATTGTGGGACTTGTAGTTCCTTAACAGCTGGAGAGCCAAGTTTTCAGATCACTGGACTAGCTCATATCTCCATGGCAGATGCTTAGAATTTCCTTTTTTTAAAAGCACTCCCTGAAAAGCAGGTCTTTTTCAGGGAGTGCTTAAATAAGAAAAGGATAAAATAAACTTCTAGAATCCCCCATGGGGGGATGGGAGTACTAGACCAAAACCTTCTGCTAAGTTGTTCAGAGCCATCAGACTTATAATATCTAATGTAAGTGACTGCTAAATAGGGAAAATATCATTTATAGTACATTTTACTCTAATATAAAATGTACATCTTGTAAAAAAAGTGTACACATTTATGTTAGTAAGCGCTACACCCTGCCCCTAATCACACAACCCCCACCCATCTTACTTCTCCCCGGGCCCCCATCACACAACTCCCTGCTCCCATCACAAACTCCGCGCCCGGCAGCCCACTACTCCCAGCCCACCACCGCACAACTCACTGCCCGCATCGCACTATTCCCTGACCCACGCCTCACTACTCCCTGCACCGCATTGCACTACTCTCCACCCACCACCACACAACTCATTGCCCACATCGCACTATTCCCTGACCCGCGTCTCACTACTCCCTACCCCGCATTGCACTACTCCCCACCCACCACCACACAACTCACTGCCCGAATCACACTATTCCCTGACCTGCGCCTCACTACTCCCTGCACCGCATTGCACTACTCCCCACCCACCACCACACAACTCACTGCCCGCATCGCACTATTCCCTGACCCACGTCTCACTACTCCCTACCCCGCATTGCACTACTCCCCACCCACCACCACACAACTCACTGCCCGAATCACACTATTCCCTGACCTGCGCCTCACTACTCCCTGCACCGCATTGCACTACTCCCCACCCACCACCACACAACTCACTGCCCGCATCGCACTATTCCCTGACCCGCGTCTCACTACTCCCTACCCCGCATTGCACTACTCCCCACCCACCACCACACAACTCACTTCCCGCATCGCACTATTCCCTGACCCGCGCCTCACTACTCCCTACCCCGCATTGCACTACTCCCCACCCACCACCACACAACTCACTGCCCGCATCGCACTATTCCCTGACCCACGTCTCACTACTCCCTACCCCGCATTGCACTACTCCCCACCCACCAACACACAACTCACTTCCCGCATCGCACTATTCCCTGACCCGCACCTCACTACTCCCTACCCCGCATTGCACTACTCCCCACCCACCACACAACTCACTGCCCGCATCGCACTATTCCCTCACCCACGTCTCACTACTCCCTACCCCGCATTGCACTACTCCCCACCCACCACCACACAACTCACTGCCCGCATCGCATTATTCCCTGACCCGCGCCTCACTACTCCCTGCGCCGCATTGCACTACTCCCCACCCACCACCACACAACTCACTGCCCGAATCACACTATTCCCTGACTCGCGCCTCACTACTTCCTACCCCGCATTGCACTACTCCCCACCCACCACCACACAACTCACTGCCCTCATCGCCCTATTCCCTGACCTGTACCTCACTACTCCCTACTCCGCATTGCACTACTCCCCACCCACTACCGCACAACTCACTTCCCGCATCGCACCATTCCCTGACCTGTGCCTCACTACTCCCTGCGCCGCACTGCACTACTCCCTACCCCGCATTGCACTACTCTCCACCCGCCCCCGCACAACTCACTGCCCGCATCGCACTATTCCCTGACCCACGCATCACTACTTCCTACCCCCATCGCACTACTCCCCACCCCTAATCCCACTACTCCCCGACCCTGACCTCACTACTACGTACCACAGATCGCAGTACTCCCTACCCCGCATAAGTATGCGCTTTTTTTTTAGGCCACACGTCGCAAAAAAGAAAAAAGGGATAATTTTATTTCAGTTACTTCTGATTGTTTTTACATAGTTATGGACATTTTAAAATCAATTGCATAAAATTATTGCATTAAAACCAGATTGTGCGTGACAAGCACAGTTTTTTGTACAATACATGGTTACCTGTTAATCAAAATCAAGACGTGGAAATAACCTTGCCAAAATTTCCCCGCTGAACGCTACTGACCCATAAATATGGCTGCCACCCCCGTTGTGCCAGCTGCCAGAAAAAAAAGCTGGCAAGATTCCTGAATGTCTGAGCTGCAGATCGATAGGAAAGGTTTAAAATAGAACAAAGTCAGAATGTATGACAGCGATCAGATCATTTCTCAGCTCTGAGGGGGATGTTGCAAAGCCTGAATCCTCAGGATGCTACAGTATGTAAACCAAAAGGTGAGCCAAACAGCCGGTACATGTACAGGTGTGGCCTCCCAGTCATGGACTCTATGTTGAAAAACAGTTTTTTTATGTTTACTATTTTTTTGCACAAAGCTGCAAGGTGCCTCCTGTGACTCCACAGTACAGGAAGCGGGACAAATCTGCTCTGGCATCTACCAGACAAACTCCTGTCTCGATAATTCACATGGAATTTATGACACCTAAGTGAAATGCTGTCATATCCCACAAATGTGTCAGGATGTCTGCATAGAGTAATATATCACATCCTCCGTGCCTAAAGGGGATTTCCACCTTTAGCCAGGTTCATACTCATAGGTGCGGAAAACGTGTATTTTCACACTCCAGTTTTTGGAAACCACGTGTGTTCCGCTACGTTACAACCTGCATGTTTTGCCGCAGTAGCTAATGACATTAAGCCATGTTACTGAAGGTGGAGATGGTCAGACCAACTACAAGTGATGAGGAAACGTGGTCAATGAGATGCAAGGAATTCCGGCTTGCATGCAGCTTGGAATCGGGCCCAATGAATTGAAGTTCATTTGACTGGCCCAGTTCCCAGCAGCATACAAGTTCCTTATACAGATAGGTCCATAAATATTTGGACAGAGACACCTTTTTTCTAATTTTGGTTCTGTACATTACCACCTGATCTTAACCCAACTAAGCATGAATTTCATTTGTTGAAAAGTGAACTTCACACAGAAAGGCCACAAAAACAGCAACTGAAAGCCACTGCAATAAAGGCCTGGCAGAGCATTAAAAAGGAGGAGACCCAGCATCTGGTGAGGTCATTGAGTTCACGACTTCTGGCCGTCATTGCCAGCAAAGGGCGCTCAACCAAGTATTAATCCTAACATTTGTATAGCGCTTGTCACCTGTCTGCCTCAAAGGGTTCCCGAGCGCAATTTATTCCAATTGTGAAAATGTCAGTTAAAAATACACGGCTATCGCACAAAAAAAACTCTGCGGCAAACCACAAGCACGAATCACAAGCGTTTTGCAATCGTAAGTGTGAATGGGCCCTAAGGCCCCATTCACACTAGAGCGTTTTGCCACGATTTCGGCAAAACGCTCAAACTCTAGCTGCAAATCGCCCAAAACGTGAAACGCAAATGCGTCGCCTGCACCATTTTTAGGCGATTTCCCGGCGATCGCGTTTCAGCACTATAGAAGCGCTAACCACGATTGCGGCAAAATCGCCGCAGTGTTTAGTAATTTTTCCGTGTGAAATCGCGGAAAAATCACTGCTGCAAAACGCCGGAAAAAATCTCCGGCGTTTTGCGTTTCTAAGTGTGAATGGGGCCTTAGGGTGCATTCAGGGTACCACCCTGCAGTGCTAGGAAGTCTTGCCCAAGGACTTCTTACTGAACAGGTACTGACCCTAACCAGGATTTGAACCCTGGTCTCTCATTTCAAAGGCAGATTTAGAAATTAACTATTATATTTCCAGTTATTAAATTTGTCCAATTACTTTCGAGCCCCTGAAACGAAGGGAATGGGTTTAAAGAATGCTTTAGTTGCCTCGTATTTTGCGCAATCGTTTTGTTCACCTCACTGAATTAAAGCTGAAAGTCTGCACTTCAACTGCATCGGAGTGGTTTCATTTAAAGTGGGCCTGAACTCAGAACTCCTCTCTGCTCTAAAAAGATACAACACAGCATAATAACCTTTAAACAAAAAAACATTTCTTTGTTACAGCTGATACAAATCCTAAAAAAAAAAAATCTTCACTGTCTCTACTTCCTGATTCATGGAAGCAGACATATTGTTAACATCCTGTGCTTTCAAATGAGCTTAACTGCCATCTCTGCCAAGGCAGTCATGTGACACAGGGTGTACATACAGGGTGCATCTCTCTAGGTTTTCCTTCTATCCTGTGCAAGAGTTCAAGTCCACTTTAACATTTACTGTGGTAATGTACATACAGTGGTTTGTAAAAGTATCCCCCCCCCCCTTTTGAAGTTTTCCACATTTTGTCATATTACTGCTACAAACATGAATCAATTTTATTGGAATTGCACATGAAAGACCAATACAAAGTGGTGTACGACTGTATAACAAAATAAGACTAACCGTTTCTGCCTGCAAGCTGGAATTACTTGCATGTCATAGATCATCACTAGTGCTGAGAAGGCAACGATGATGGTCAAACAGGCATTTTTCCTTTTTTATTTTGCAGAAGTTCTGTTTTTAACACATTTATACGTAACTAATACAATACTCTATTGAATGTATGTGAAATGGTGCCTGCAGTGGGGATGTAACACTTACTTTAATAACCCACTGTGCACACTTATTATTATGACCATTATTGTTAGCAGCTGTAGCAGAAAGCTTAATGCACATTACGGCCGTCGCTTTGCAGGCGCTTCAAGATAATCGCTATTCTACGCTTTGGGGAAAAAAATCATTGCGACTGGTGCTGCCTTCACTACGGCAACCAATCCTCGACCCCAAGGAGGAGATGTGAAATGCGACAAACACAAAGTCACAACTGTGTCATAACCTAGCAGAGGAGTTTAGTTAAGTTCTGGTTAAACAGTACACTAATGTACTAATAGCTTCAATTCACTAAGCCACATTAACCACTTCCCGACCACCAAGTGGCCGCGTGTGTGCATGTATGTACGTCACTGAGCGTGAACCGCGGGTGTATTGCTATCATCTCTCCTGCAAAACAGAACGTTTTAAAAATGTCTGTTTTGGACTGACAAGTGCAAAAAAAAAAAAAAAGTGGTTGCGTAAAATATAAAGGGTCAATAAAATACCACATTCTGTGTGTTTGACTTTTTTTTTTTTTAATTCACTAAAATGTTCACACATGCGGTTGTTTAAGGGCTCTTTCACATTAGGGCAGATTTTGTGCGTTAACGCAAACGGCTAACGTTTGCGTTAACCAAGGTGAGATGAAAGTCCATAGACTTTCATTTTACCTTTCACATCTGATGCTGTGTTTCGATGCGTTGCGGTTCCGACGCACCCGGGCGCAGTTTTTCTTCCAACTCACCCGCGACGACACGCCGCAGGCAGACAACGCGTGCAGGAGAAAGGCTCCTGCACACGTTGTCTAATGTGAAAGAGCCCTCAGCAATTTACCAAAATACTGCATGACAATTCATTAGGATTTTTACCTCATGTGGTATTTTAAGGAATCATGCGGTACTGCATGGATTATTGCAGTGCATGGAAAATGGATGAAAGATGCGATACAGAAAGATCGCATTTTTGTATTACTTTACCTGCACTTTGCAAGGGAGTCGCCGGGGATCTTAATGATCCGATATGGCATGTCAGTCATAATAGCCACGTGTCGCAAACAGGGCTGTGGAGTCGGTACAAAAAGACTCCTCAGTTTATGAAACCACCAACTCCAACTCCAGGTACCCAAAATTGCTCCGACTCTACAGCCTGGATCGCAAAACATTGCTCATGTAATCAAGCACACGTATTCACATTGAGAAGCAATCGCTCATTGCACACACAAAAAGCACTGGTCGCAGGAGAAATCACGCTAAAAGTCGCATCGCAGGTACGTGGTTTTACTGACAGCTCCAGACTGGAGGCTAGAGGTAAAATACAGAACATCAAAAGTGAAATTCTTTGCGAATTGACAATCATTAGGCATTTACCTCTCGAGCCAGCAATTTACCTCACTAGTCAGTCATTTTAGCTTCCGTGCTGTAACAAAGCAAATTGACATTTCACAAAATGTTCGGTTAAATCAGTTTGTTTTCTGCTTTATTATCACATGCAAAGCCAATAGCTCAATCTCCCAATTGATTATCAAACATCTACCGAACGATTCGGTAGCATTCTTAATGTGAAAAATCTGGATTTGGGGCTACAACGTTAGGGCTGAAGGAAGCTGGGCACAATGAGGTGCCACCGACTGTCTCATGACCTTAGAGAATAAAGCAGGTATTGCATAACACTTAAAAGTTTTCCTCACCTCAGGTACACTTTAACTAGAGGGCTAATTATTTGACATCCAAGTTATTTTAAGGTCTCAACAGCTCCGACATGTAATATAACAGAAATGCCTTTGTTTAGGGTGTAGTTCTGTCATTTTGGCCCATGAAAGGGCGTTGGAAGTTTCACCAAATACCGAGAAACAAGCACAAGTATCTGCCCAGGACTTTCCTTTCTATAAATGTTCAGGTTAACAAACTGAAAGTAAAAGATAAAGCGCCGTCTCCAACACAAACAAAACATTCTTCTCTGACTTATAACGTATTGTTTTTTACTTCAGCGCTGAATAATAACAGGCACAAGTCCAAACCTTCTGGCAAAAGTCAAAAGCAAAAAAAAAAAAAAACAAATCTGTAGAAATCCTGCGTCAATGTAAAGGTCAGCTTTTCGGTTAGTGCGCATCACAAATATGACGCTTTAGTTCCCCAAAACATTTATTTGTGAGCATTTGAGGTGAAATCTCTGTGGATGCACTATGCAAATCTGGGCCAGGACAAAGGGGGTTTGTATATTCTTTTCACCAGTCTATAGGTTTGGTCTAGACACTTCGGCTTCCTAACACACCCCAGAAACATACAATGTTAAAGTGAACCCGAAGTGAGTGATGTGGAGGCTGCCATATTTATTTCCTTTTAAACAATACCAGTTGCCTGGCAGCCCTGCTAGTCTATTTGGCTGCAGCAGTGTCTGAATTACGCCAGAATCAAGCATGCAGCTGATCTTGTCAGATCTGACAATCTTGTCAGAACCACCTGATCTGCATCAGCTAGGTAACTGGTATTGCTTAAAAAGGAAATAAATATGGCAGCCTCCATATACCTCTCACCTCAGGCTCACTTTAAGTCAATTGGTTCCACCCCAAAACTGGCCTTAGTCTATGATAGGGACATAGGACCGACTGTGGTAGGGTTTAAATTGTTAGCTACTTTGAGGGACAGTTAGTGACTGACTATATGCTCTGTAAAGCACTCTGGAAGGTGTAAGAGTAATATATTGCAAAATAACAATGTCTGAACAGGCAGTTTAACATTGGTTTGAACAAGATATTTCTGCAATCTTTCTCAGAGGAACAACTCCTGCCTGCATTGGATTTTCAAAAGTTATTTGTCATTTCTGGGGAAAGTTATTGAAAAGGCTGTATACCTCCAACTTGAAGCCAGGCTCTCAACAACCTTTCTTGATGCTCATCAATCTGGCTTCAAAAAACATCACAGCCGTTAATCTCCTTGGCGGTATGGACGGGCTCAGCTCGTCCATGACCGCTTGAGGGCGCCGCTCAGGCCCTGCTGGGCCGATTTAAACAATTTTTTTTTTAATCCATGGCCGCTTGAGGACGCCGCTCAGGCCCTGCTGGGCCGATTTAAAATTTTTTTTTTAAAACACGCAGCACTTTGCTAGCTGCGTGTGGGGGACGATCGCCGCCGATACCCGCCGCGTAAGGCCCCCCCCCTCCCGAGACCCCTGCGCAGCCTGGCCAATCAGTGCCAGGCAGCGCTGAGGGGTGGATCAGGACTCCCGATGATGTCACGACGCCGATGACATCACGATCGTCGCCATGACGACGGGGGATTTCCGGATGGGCTAATGCGCCAGAAGCGATCGGAAAAGTGAGTAAGACGCCGCCGGGAGGGGGAAATCATGTAGCTAGGGCTAGGCTAGCTACAGGATTAAAAAATAAATAAATACTGCTGCGCCGCCACCCTGGCGATCTTAATAGAACGCCAGGGTGGTTAAACAGCCCTCACCCACATCTGCAACGATCTGCTCATGGCAAAACACAGAGGTGAGTGTTCCATCCTGCAAGACCTCCCAACGGCTTATGACATGGTTGACCATGAAATCTTGCTTAACAGGTTACAAGAGTACTGTAGATGGCTTAGTTCTCAAGTGGTTCAACTCCTTGGCTGGCAGAACATAGACTTCAATGTCCTTCAAGGCCACAAAGTGTATCTTTGGGGCCTTTCCTCTCCAACCCTGTACCACTAAAATATGGTGTACCCAAGGGCACGATGCTATCCCCTTTGGTGTTCACAATATACATGCTCCCTCTTGGAAAAATTGTCCAAAACATGGTCTGACATACCACTGCTATGCTGATGACACCCAGCTCTATTTATCATTCAAACTTGGCATCACAGATCCTACTCCACAAATAAATGCGCGCTTAGATGAGCTTCAGGAGTGGATGAATAATAACTGGCTAAAACTAAATACGATAAGACTGAGGTTCTTGTTATTGGAGGTCAGTGCTCAAAGCAGTTTCAGTATCAGCCAGCACCACTAAGGATAGGGCAGCTCAGAATCTGTGCGCAGCCAGGATGTACTAATTGATTGGGAATTAAGCTTCAGGAATCAAATCTCAACATTTCTTCTTTCACCTAAGAAACATTGCAAAAATTAAGCACCTCATACCTCCCAGTGTCTCTTCCAACCCTAGTTTATGCCTTCATCACATCAAGGTTGGACTACTGGAATGTTCTCAATACAGGCCTTCCAAACAAAGACCTGCACTGCCTGCAATTAGTACAGAATGGCGCTGCAAGGCTGTTAACAAACCAAGCCCGCCACAGCCACGTAACATCGACCCTTCCCTCACACCAGTGTCTACCAATAAAAAAGGAGAATTCTATTTAAGATTGGCTTATTGACATTCAAATCCTTGCACAATCTGGGCCCTGGATTCCTGAGGGATTTGATGCAAACTGCATCACACCTTCCACAATCTTAGATCAAAAGGATCTAATAACTGTCACCTCCAGAGTCAACATCGAAACTTTTGGAGACAGAGCATTCAGTCATGCTGCCCCTATACTTTGGAACTCCCCGCCACAACCAATCAGGAAATCTCCATCCCTGGAAGCATTTAAGTCCAAACTAAAAAGCCGCCTGTTTGGTCTGCATGCACTGCTTTCTGTTTTACTGACCAGATTTAAAAAAATAAATAATAATAAATTGCATGTGTGTACTGTAAGCACCAATCCTCCATGCACCATTTTTCCCAGCTGTAAGAGAAACTCTATTCTCTATTCCGTTTGCTTTGAAGGACCTTTTACACTTAATGCGTTGCGTCCCATTTTAGCATCTGCAAAAAAGCATGCAGCAACGCAGCTCAACGCTTTTAGTGTAAGAGGGCCCCCAGGACAGCTTTATTTTTGCATAACGGTGCGATAATCCTGCCGCATCCCACCACAACAAATGACAGCCATACCACAGTCATATGCATAGCCCCACCCCTGTTCAGTGATGTACTCCCTGCTGGGAAAGAAGTACATCACTGGGATTCCCAATGTATGCATGACGCACTGCACTCTGGGTTTACACTTACTGCATCGACCCATAGACTTCCATTACTCCAAGCACCATGCGTTAAGCACAGTGCTTGCAGTACCGCGCTGCAGCCCTTGCATCGGATTGGATACTTCTGGGGCACCGCAAAGGACTGCAACAGATGTGATAGTCTCCATAGATTTTCATTGCTTTTTCAGCCCCTTGCAATGAAATAGGGTAACGCAATGCAGGTTTAACCTGCAAGTGTAAAGGGGGCCTAAAAGTAACCTAAAGTGAGAGGAATACGGAGGTTGACATCTTTATTCACTTATAAAACAATGCCAGAGTTGCCTGACATCTGCGCTTATGCACTACCTATAATACTTCATGTAATTGGCCCCGGATAAGCATGAAAATCTGATGCAGGGACTCTGGTCTGACTCCTCTGGTCAAAAGCTCAGCACGACAGCCAGGCAACTGGCATTGTTTATAAGGGAATCAGATTTAGGTTCCAGTGCACATTAAAGTGGACCTGAACTCTTGCACAAGACAGAAGGAAACCCTAGAGAAATGCACCCTGTATCTAGAGAAGTAAGCCTAATCACCCCCTCGCCTGTATCTAATCACAAGCGTAATTTGATCTCTCAGCTGTGTCAGCTCAGGAACCTTGGCAGAGCAGCCAATTTGTAAACACAGAATGTTAACTGTCTGCTTCCATGAAAGCAGGAAGTAGACACTGCAGATTTATTGCAGGGTTTGTAGCAGCTGAAATAAAATGTGTATCCTTTAAAGGATACCACAGCCCAAAGGCTGTGGTAAAATCAAAGTTGCAATGTGGAGGGAGAGAAAGATACATACTTACCGCTTCCCTCGTTCCCTGCCGACGGGTCCCGCTCATCTGTTACAGCTCCCGGTACCGACCCGACTCTCCTGACCCTTCACCCGGACATACTGTGCTGCGCATGCGCAGTATGTCACTATACTCTTCGCTTCTGCCGTCGCATCGTGACGGCAGAAGTACGGACACTCCCCCGCCTCCTCCTCTCCCAGCGTGTGCGCTCCAATCTAAAGCTAGCGTGACATGCTGGCTGGAGTTCGCACTGGGATAATCGATGTGGAGAGAGCGGAGGGGGAGTAAGTTAAAAAAAAAGACACTGCCGGCTGGAGGGAGGGAGCGAGTGAGTGGGCGGGCGAGTGGGCGGGCAGGCAGCGAGTGGGCGGCGAGCAGGCAGCGGCAGTACAGCCCAACCATTCTGTACATAGATGCAATGACATCTATGGTACAGCGAGAAAATTGTCCCCACATTTATCTCTGCATATGTGCATGTATATACATGTGTATATATACATGTACACACATGTATATACATGCACATATGCAGAGATAAATGTGGGGATAATTTTCTCGCTGTACCATAGATGTCATTGCATCTATGTACAGAATGCTTGGGCTGTACTGCCGCTGCCTGCTCGCCGCCCACTCGCTGCCTGCCCGCCCACTCGCCCGCCCACTCACTCGCTCCCTCCCTCCAGCCGGCAGTGTCTTTTTTTAACTTACTCCCCCTCCGCTCTCTCCACATCGATTATCCCAGTGCGAACTCCAGCCAGCATGTCACGCTAGCTTTAGATTGGAGCGCACACGCTGGGAGAGGAGGAGGCGGGGGAGTGTCCGTACTTCTGCCGTCACGATGCGACGGCAGAAGCGAAGAGTATAGTGACATACTGCGCATGCGCAGCACAGTATGTCCGGGTGAAGGGTCAGGAGAGTCGGGTCGGTACCGGGAGCTGTAACAGATGAGCGGGACCCGTCGGCAGGGAACGAGGGAAGCGGTAAGTATGCATCTTTCTTTCCCTCCACATTGCAACTTTGATTTTACCACAGCCTTTGGGCTGTGGTATCCTTTAAGGCTAAGTTCACAGTGAGACGTTAAAGTCGCACGTTAAAATAGCATTTAACGCAGAATAACTCACTGCAATGAAGAATCAATGTGCCGTTCACAGTGCACACATGGAGTTGGTGTGTAACGCTGCACGTTAAGTAAAAGTACTGCATGCTGTGCGTTGTACACATTATTAGCTGCATTGCACTGTTTGCACATGCTCAGTAATGACTTGGAAACATGCCTGTATTTTTTACTGTATCTGCTGTATGCGACGGTAACGCTGTGTTGCGACTTTTTGGGCGCGTTGCGTTGTATCAAAACGCAACGTCCCACTGTGAATCTAGCCTAAAAGTTATTATGCTGTTGCTTGTCTTTTAGAGCAGAGAAGAAGTTCGGAGATCGGGTCTGCTTTAAAAGCCAAAGCATTTGATCAGTGAAACAACTTATTAAATTCGAGGCATGAGGTGATACCAGGTCTCATGGCCCATACTCACGAGTGACATTTGTCGCCGCAACACGCGGCGCGCGCGTGTTGCGGCGACAGGTCGCCCGTGAGTATGGGCCGCCGCACGCGCGCGCACCCTGAACTGTCACCCGTCGCTCATGTCGCCAGGCGATTGAAACTTTCAATCGCATGGCGACAGTAGCCGCTGCCCCCCCGCCGCAACTGTCGCTAGTCCGCGTGAGTACGCGGACTAGCGACAGCAACCTCCATTGAGGTTCATGGAGCTTCCGGCGGGGGGAGGAGGAACGTCGGCGACAGCTTCCGTCTCGCCGCTGGTCCCTCTTCCGCGTGAGTACGCGGAGGGACCTGGAGAGAAGCTGTTGCCGGCCTGTCGCCCACACGCTCACGTGTGCTGGCGACAGGCGATTTTTGCAGCCCGTGAGTACGGGCCATCAAAGAGAATGCCAGTCTCAACTTCTGCTGGGAAAAAAAAAAACACCCAGCCCAAACCGTATAACATCTGACTGAAACATTCCTGCAAGTACCCCAACCAGGGATCATTGCAAATCACATTCCTCTCTTCAGGTGTCTCAGAGACCACCATGACCTGAGACAAATAGACATGGTAAGTGCAGGAAAAAAAACATATTCCCAGGAACCCAGGGCTTCCAAACTACAGGGTTAAAGTTTAAGAGCTATTACGCTGCAATTACAGTTGTAAAAGTCTGGTCATACTGACACTTTTATGGTGGGAGGCTTTTTACCCAAAACCTCTGAGACTCCTGTCTCAGAATCAGCTTACACAGGTCCGACAATAGTTAAAACTCCTGTACAAGGCTACAGGAGAAGCGAAAGCTAGCAAGAGTCAATAAGTCATTTAATGGCTTCTAAAAATGGATCAAGGGCCTTGAAAGCAACAGACAGCACTGCTACCATAAATGTCCATGACGATTCTCGTAAATAACTATCATCAAAACCGTTCCACAGGTATTTGCCAAAAGCCACAAAGCAATATCTCACTGCATGGCCTGCTGCGTGTCCTGGGATGGAGCCTGCCTGAAACTGACAGTCATGTAACTAATCTGTCACTTCCCTAAAATCAAAGTGCAACTTCTGAATGCAGCCACATCAGGCAGGGTTACTTCCCTATGGAACGAGGACCTGTCTGCAATGTATCGCCAACTCAAGATATACAAGCTCCAAACCCAAATGGTTTGGTGGTGGAAGTCTTTTCGGCACAAAGCCATCTGTGTCAAAATAAAATGAAATAAGAAGCATGTAAAATAATATTAAAAAGTGTACCTGTAGGGGTAAAAAAAAAAATGTCCCAAACAGATGGTCATCTCAATATAATAATCCAGAGGCTTCCCCTGTCCTCCTACACTGGCCCGTTCCAGCGAAAACTATCAACAATGGGCCACCCATGCACAGTAGCACTGACCCAATCAGGCTTTGACAGAAAAAGCTGAGCCCGATCGGGTCCATGCTCTTGCTGAATTTATCCGCCCCTGTGCAATAGCATGGGCCTGATCAGGTTTTGGCAGAAAAAGCTGAACCCAATCAGTGCTATCGCGAGAGCCATCTGCGCCTGTGCAGTAGCACGGACCAGATCAGGCTAAAATTTTTCCGCCAACAAAGCCCGAGCAGATCCATGCTACGGCGTAGGTACAGTGCGGTCACGAGCTTCGGAGGTCTCAGCACTGGAACAGCCTGGCAGAGCTTACCTTCTCCTGAGGTAAGCATCCAATTATTCCCTTTTCAAATCTCACAGATTAATTCGAAAGAATTGTTTAACAAACTAGCACTAGCAGAGACACCCTTGCACTTAGTGTGAAAATAATTACAGCACAAGTTATTTTTTACTTGCATCAACAGTCTATGCAGATGGACCCATTCAGCTGCATGAACAGTTAGCCCCGGGCTGCTGAAGAGCTCAACAGCAAGGCACTTCCATCCAACTACCTGTACACGTAGTAGTAATGATGGTCACGTCTAGGAGAACTCATGGAGAAGCATGTGATTTGTTTGATCAGCTCATAGATTTGCAAAGCTCTGATCTGCTGTGATCACATCTTGCCTTAGCATAGGATCATTACTAGCAAACCAGAGGCCATACACTGGTCAATATGGCCAGCAGATGGTTCCATCTCCGATCATTATCTGATCAGAGAGGGCTTTATTTGCTAGGGCCGTGTGGTCCACAACTGTCCACCCTGTGGTCCATCCCGGTCTCTGCTTCTCCCTGCCGGCTGCTCAGTCTTCTTCCCTTCCGTGTCCCCGGGCGCCTGTGTGATATAATACAGGGGACAGACATTAGGGGAGCTGTCCCCTAGTGTTTATCCATTAGAGGCCCCTAGTGTCTATCCACCTGCGTTACGTCACACAGGTGCCCGGGAACACAGAACTGAAGACAGAGAGGGCAAATAGATGAGAGTACCTTTGTTGGGCACCAAATCAAATGCCTCTAGCAAAATGTTCTGACCGGACCAATCGACCCAATTTCCTGCTGTATATCAACGGGATATATCGGTGAGTGTATGGCCTGCTTTACATACATATCACCTGACCAAATTGATCACAAGCTTCTCTATGAGTTTTCCTAAACATGACCACCACCACTTTCAAGTAGTGATAGAAGGTGTGGGTGGATTTATCAAAACCAGTACAAGGAACACTGGAGCAAAACAGGAGTAATAATAAAAATCAGTCCAACACATATTCACATATTCAAATGCTAAAGAGAACATGGCGGGAGTAACAGGAATCACCTACCATGTTTCTACTCCTTCCATGGCCATCTGATGGCCAGCAGAAAGTTGTCAGCGATGTGAAGTTTGGCTGAAGTGGCTGAAGTGAATACTGCACAAAACATTTTCATCTTTTCTGCTTTCAGTTTCGGGGGATGGTGCAGGATTACGCAAGTTTTGTATGCAAATTTATGCAGCTGGAAAATGAACCAATGAAATCTGACCTCGGCTTCATTCAGTCCATTTTCAAGCTGCATAAATTTGCATAATCTTATCAACTTTTTTTGCTTCTAACTGGCCACCCCTGATCAGTTTGGAGTTGTCAAAAGATTTCTAGATTCTGAAAACAAAACTAAATGCATTCATTATAAAGATGGGATGTTCGGTGTCAATGGATGACAAATATGGCAATCAGATGCTAGGTCCCCATTGGCATGCCTATTGTTAGAATTTCTGGTTGTAGCCAGGATATCAAAGTCAAAACGGTTGGCACAAAAGGCAATATATTTGCCTGGATCCCCACTTGCACCAGATCATGTGTGGCCAGCAGGAGTAGACAGTATAGTGCCTGCTCTGATGGTCACCGGTGGTCTGGCTGGAACCTGGGGGCAGGTGTGTTACCACAATAGGCTATATGGCGGCTACTCAGGATTACTGCAGACTGCACAGGCTTGCGTCCCCCTTACTGAAACAGATCCCACGGATTTGTTGCAGAGTGACAAGTCTGAACAGCTCCCATTTAGAAAATAGGAGCCGTTCAGTCAGTTTTGCTATGAGAGGAGAACGGACAACAAATGTCCGTTCTCAGCTCAATTTGTAACACACCCTTACCTCAATGGATTTCAAGTCAGTCTTTCCTAAAGTATAGACAGAAAAGATAGGGACACCGAGAGCCCAATATAGTGTAGTATGTATTAGTATATCAGAGGAATGTTAGAGTAAGAATAGCAATATTCACAAACCAGGGTTACCGCTTAGGCAACCACAGTAAATGCAGGTGGGAAGATCAAGCCTGTTCCCATTCAGGACTAAGAAATTGCTCTCTGTAGATGGCATGGAAATAAGGGTTTTCGTCCCTCCGCCAGGGGTGGACTTGTACAATATACAAGTGAACAGGGGCACCAAAAGAATAAAATATAACATTTTTACAACATGGAAGTGGTGGACTCTTACCCACTCCAAAGGACACGGCAGTACAAATGTGTTAACGTTTAACCGAAAATGTATGCACACACTCCACAATTTTTGCAATGCGTTTCGCAGGCATAACCCCGCTCCCTCAGGCAGTCTGACAGGAGTACACAGTGGGTAAGAGTCGCATATTTCCTAAGTATAGTGACAGCCCTCAAATTATAAGGTCTGGGATCCCTGGTTACTCATTACAGATATCCTTACAATGGGTTCTGATTGTTAATCCATTTGCATTCTTTAGGTTATCTAAAGTGTGTTCACCTTGGAAGTAATACCTAGGAGTTCAAGCTATGTAATATATCAATTCTTCTCCTCTGTAGACTGTATGCATTCTTTTACCTAACATACACAAATATGACCCTCAAGCCTTGCACACACGCCTCTGCAGAGAATCTAGCAAGTTTACGGTGCCTCTGATACACAACAACGATCCAGACTGCAGAATAATTTCATCTGAGTGCCATCAGAGTTCACTGCACTTCCTTCTTACCTCTCCTGCTTCTCTGTAGTGTGCCGCATATCGTCCCACCAACAACCGCAACAGACAAAATACAATAACAGGCAATACACAAAATTCGACCCTGAAATGTGACCAGAATTTAGCATGTGTATGCATCTTAAAGGGGAAATGCAAAAAAAGGTTGAATACTTACCTTAGTAGGGGGGGGGGGGGACCTTTTTATGGTCCAGAAGCATCCCTGGTCTCCCTATGCTCCTCCTGCAATGTGATGGGACCCCCATAAAAAATCTGACATTGTAGAAGCGCGGCCACACTGCGAAGGCACAAAGTACCGCCCGCGCATATGCAATAGCACAAAGCCCGTCATGCAAAACTCTTTTCTCTGCGGTTCTGTGCCACTGCACAGGCGCAAACCTCTTGGCACCTGCACAATGCAGCTGAGCTTGTATATGGAGGGAGCACAGCCGTGAAGATAATGAGGGTCCTGGCTAGCAGAGGACAGGTCCCGGAGGATTGGGGAACACTGAAGCGTCCAGAGGCTTCCCTCTACTGATGCAAGTATAACGTTAAAAAGAAAAAAGTTACAGGTTTACTTTATGAATGTGAGCCACCATTGGTGAATCATGTGAAGGGCACCTAGTAGTTTAGCTGTTTGTTTTCTGTTTATAGGTAAAACATAGCCCTGGAGCTGTCTTTTCCCATATAGTTGATATACCAACTAATTTATTTTGTTAATAATAGGTTTACATGTGGTTTGTTACAATCTTTACTATTAATGTTGCAGCAAAAAAGACAAGCCCAAGGCACTGCCGGGCATGCGGGAAAAGGAGGGTGCAGAAGGGAAACCAGACAGAGCACTATGCCGCCCAATGCAAGTGTTTTAGTGACACAAAATAGCTGTAAGTGCCCTGTCTGATTTCCCCTCTGCACCCATCTTTCCCCGCATGTCTCCCACTTTCATATAAGCCCTGCCTATGCATGCAGTTCTGTGGATGAAAGGATCATCCACTGACAGTGCCCGGATCTTGCCTTTGTTGCTGCAACTTTACCTGGATTTTATTTTCCTGAATATCCGTGAGAACCCCCAGCATTGACGACAGTTCCACAAACATTAGATGCCACTTTTGGGTTATATTATTTGCGGTTTCCCTCACTCCATATAACTGAGTGTGGAGCTTCTCTTTTTATGCTTCTCAATACTCCTAATACAGCCCACCATTTTGCCACTATTAACAAACGTAACCTATTTTATAGTAAATATGGGTTTCCCCAGCGCACACACAAAAAAATTACAATTATGGCTAGCCACAGGTCAAGTATACCAGGCACTACGTGTTAATTCAGTGACAATGCATGCTTGAAAATCATTTCATATTTTATGGACATGTCCTTTCGTGCCTTGTAACTTGAGAAATTTAAAATATAACTGGCTCAAGGGAAAAAAATAGCAATATAAGTAAGAGTCAGGGCCAGTTTTCACTGCAAATTGCAAATGCAGGAGATCATTTTTGCCATTTTTTGTAGTGCGTTTTATGCGATTTTCAAATCTGCCATTGCTATTGGATGGGCAAGGGAAATGACTATGAATTTTTGTGCCCCCATTGAATGTGACACAGATGCAAACCCTCAAAAAAACTGCAGCCGACGATGTAGAAGACTTGTGGAAACAGCGCACTGTAATTTACAGTATATTATACTGCGGTTTTGCGATTGTAAAACCGCACGAATTCCAAACATTTTAACAAAATGCATGCAGTGGGGTTTTTTTGTGTTATTCTCCATTAAAATATGAACTATTAAGGTACCCATTAACGATCCAATTTCCCAAACTATCGAGCATCAAATTGATAACTATCATTCTGGTCCACCATCGGAGGCGAATACTGATAAGCAGATCAGACCAAAAGAATCGTTCTAAAATTCGGATCAGTGTAACAAGTGATAGAAGAATCATTCATCATCAATCCCCACCATTAAAAGCACTTGATGCGATCGATCGTAGGGTCAATCATTCGGGACATTGTACCATTTATTGGGTACCTTTAAACTATCATTTACATTCAAGTATTCCTTAAAGCCTAAACAAACATACTGTCATTAAGTTACATTAGTTATGTTAATTAAAATAGATAGATAATATAATCTCTTACCCACCCTGTTTTAAAAGAACAGGCAAATGTTTGATTTCATGATGGCAGCCATGTTTTTGGTTGAAAGGAGGCGACAGGGTGCATGAGACACAGTTCCAACTGTCCTGTGTCCTGAGCACCTCTCCCAGTTGCTAGGCAACGTGATTAACAACATAGGAAATCCCATCATGCTCTGCACAGCATCAGGGAAAAAAAGCCCGGGCTTTTTTTCTTTGATGGGTGGAGCTTAGCTAAAAAATGCAGCTAAAATGATGCTTTGGTAAGAAAAACAAGGTTCTGATGCCGTGAAACTGTTAAAGAAACATAAAGCCTTTTCAGTTCTGCTAAGTAGATTTTTAGTCCGGACGTTCACTTTAAATTGAGTTCATATACTATATATTTCTACATGTTAAAACATGCACGTAATTTTTTTTAGCATGATGAATTGCCATGTACCCTGCTCATCAACATTCAGGGCTCTTTCACACTAGCGCGGTGCATTGCGGCAAATTGCCGCACTGCTACCGCAGCTTAATGATACCCTGTGGGGAAGTTCATACTTTCCACGTTGCGGTACTCTACGCCAGAAGGCCCCGATTTCGCATACCTACGTTATCGCGGGACTCCTGCGGCGATCTGCGGTTGCCCGGAATTCATGTTAGTCTATGGCGATGCAGGCTTCTTAAAGAAGTTGCCGTCTCCACAAGCGCACGTCACTTCCTGATTGGTCGAATGCCAGATGCCAATTTATAGTGTGAAACCAGCCTTAAAAAGTGCGTTTGGATAAAGTGGTGCGATACAACGCCGAAGTAATTACTATAGGACTTCAAAAAATGGCTGACATTTTCTACTGTGTACTGAATATACACTCCGGCGGCCATTGTTTTTTGTAGTTCTATACTAATTCCTATGAGACTACAGGAGAGCAGAGGGGAGGCAGAGCAGTGACATAGATTGGCCCTAAACATGAATGCATGCAATGCTACAGCAATGGCCTGAGGGCCGCATGCAATTAAAATCTTAAGAGCCGGGGGGGGGGGGGGGAGGCTGGGGTGCGGGGGGCGCATTGGAAAAGGCTGGGTGGGCCGCGTTTGGCCACTGGGCCAGACTTTGGACACTTCTGCATTGCAGGTTTTTGTCCTCCATGCACAAGTTCTATTGGCAATACGCATGGCTTACTGACAAGCCCAGTATGGATCAGCTTGTACACAGCCATAAGAAACCTATTCAACTAGCGCTGAGACAAGTAGGTGAGTGAAGAAGGCCCCACCGCTGGATTGGTGGGCAGAAGGAGCATTAGAGAAGACTCTGGACAATAAAGGTTTCCCACTACTAAGGCAAGTAACGGATCTCAGTCACACTGCTCAAGCAGCTCGCACCTGTCTAGAAGCGTGGAGCTGAATGGGTTTGGCTTTTTTGCCTGAGCATCAGCTCATTGCAACTGCGCAGGCACAAGCTGTCCTGTTCTGCACAGTGCGGCCTGGATCCTGAGGCTTCCCTCTACTGAGGGAAGCATCTACATTTTTAACCTGTGGACCTCACAGATTTGCCTTAAGGTACGGCAGATAGACATTCTATTCAAAGAGCAGTAACCCGTGGCAACCTACCAGTATTTAAAGGTGCGCACAAACGCACTACTGTATGGAACGATGGGTCCGCCAGAACCTCCCGCTGGGCGGGCGTTCTGCCGACAGTAGAGCGTGTGTAGTCTGCCAACAGACTGTACACACGCTCTACTGTCGGCAGAACGCCCGCCCAGTGGGAGGTTCTGACGGACCTGCGTTCCTTACAGTAGTGCGTTTGTACGCACCTTAAAAAGAGAAGAGAAGGATGCACATCTCCCTATGTGCATAGAATTCTCAGTAACAGCACCAGTGATAAATTTCAGAATGTAAATCAGGGAGAGGAAAAATGTCACAATGGACAAATATAATGAATATTGTAAAAAATAAGCAATTTTATTCATTATGTAATTTTCACTACAGCTCCTCTTTAAAGGAAACCTAAAGCCAACTAAAGAAAAGGAGTTTCAATTACCTGGGGCTTCTACCAGCCCCCTGCAGCCATCATATGCCCTACCTGGTCCTTAACGATCCTCTGTTCCCCCGCCGCGGCTTAGTATCGGTTTTGCCGACTGAGAGTTGGCAGGCCACTGAGCCTGTGCAGCCCTGGCCCCGCATACCCTTCTTTGTGTTCCCATCCGTAATAGTGTCCTGCGCAGGCGAAACTAAGCCGCAGTGGGGGAACGGAGGATCATTGAGGAGCGGCACGAGCACAGGATGGCTGCAGGGGGCTGGTAGAAGCCGCAGGTAAGTGAAACTCTTTTTCTTTAGTTGGCTTTAGGTACACTTTAAGGCTCGCTGCAGTCAGTTTACCGATAGGCAATCGACTAGTTGCTAGGGGTTACAGCACAGTATACACTGCGCCAGGCCTTTCTGTGTAGGCCCCATGCTGCTTCCTGCAGTCCAGGACCACTCAGTGATATTTATGTTTGTGCATATTTTGCTTGCAGAGCACAAAGGGATAAAGCCCTGACTCAGGAATTCTGAATCGCTTGTTGTGGATCAATATATCATCCCCTGATCACTGTCAATAAAGACCATAATAAATCCAGAACTCATATCTAGTAATCAATTATGCAGTCTTATCACAGGCTACTTTAGATGATATGCGTTCTTGAAATAAAATAGATTAGCCAGATACCGCTGTCTTTATTGCTATTCCAAAATGTAACATGCATTCCAAGAAACAACTGCCACAGTCTACTCAACAGCAGAGCCTGAACTTGTGAGAAGGTCACCTGGCTCCTTATCCAGCATAAGAAGATGTCCTTTGTAGCTTTATTTAACCCTTATACTGCCAGCTATTTTTGTGCGAGTCTGAAGTTAAAAAAAATAAATACTGTATTTTTTAGACTAGAAGACTCACTTTTCCTCCACCAAAAGAGTGTGTGAGTGTGTGTGTGTGTGTGTGTGTGTGTGTGTGTGTGTGTGTGTGTGTGTGTGTGTGAGAGTGTGTGTGTGTGTGTGTGTGAGAGTGTGTGTGTGTGTGTGTGAGAGTGTGTGTGTGTGTGAGAGTGTGTGTGTGTGTGTGTGAGTGTGTGAGTGTGTGAGTGTGTGAGTGTGTGTGTGTGTGTGTGTGTGTGTGTCCGAACGCAGGGAGTTCCTGAATTGTGAATGCCTGCCAATAGGAACCTCCAACCCGCTGCAATGTTGGGAACTCCCTGCACTGTGCCAATGCAGTGGAGGACACAGGGGACGCAAAGGGGCATAGAGGACGACACAAGGGAGACACAAGAGGTACAATGGGGGCATAATCCTCAACACCCCTTCAACAGGAATGCACCAGGTTTAGAATATATACTATTCCACTGGGTTTGTCCTCTAAACCTGGGTGCGTCTTATGGTCAGGAGCATCTTATAGTCCCAAAAAATACGGTAAATAAAATTCACCCAAGGAGAGGGAAGGCTCTGGGTCCTATAGAGCCTTCCTGCTCCTATCCTGGTGCCGTCGTTCCTGAGCTGGCTCCCTAGTTAGCAAACTCCGAACAATGGGTCAGAGACTGGTCTTTGCTGCTGCAAGGGGAGCTTTGGAAGTCTTCAGGAGCACGGGCCACTCCATACTGTGCAAGCGCAAGTTAGCACGCTCACGCAGTACAGAGCGGCCCATCTTTGGGGGCACTTGGGCTTCCAAAGACTACCGAAACTCCCCTCCCCCCCCCAGCGGCAGAGACCCATCAATCGGAGACTGCAAATAGGGGAGCCAGCGCAGGAACGAAGGGACCAGGCGATCAAGAGCCTTCCCTCTCCTTAGGTATATTTTTTTTTATTTGTTTGTTTTTTCCCATCACACTTAAATGCCTTACTTAAAGGATACATCCAAGCTAAATGAAAAATCAAAATCCACTTACCTGGGGCTTCCTCCAGCCCCTGGCAGCCGTCCTGTACCCTCACTGCCGATGTCCTCCGCTGCAGAAGCCGATCTTGCCGGGTCGGCTTCTTGTGCGCTACACGGCGTGGGAAACGTGATCAAGCCGACGTCATCAGGCCTGTACTGTGCAGGTGCTGTAGTTATGTGCCTGCGCTGTACAGACCTGGTGATGTCAGTGAGATCATGTGACCCGTGCCGTGGAGGTGGAGCGCACAAGAAGCTGACCTAGCGAGGTCGGTTTCTGCAGCGGAGGACATCGGCAGTGAGCAGAGCTGCGGTGAGGGCACAGGACAGCTGCCAGGGGCTGGAGGAAGCCCCAGGTAAGTGGATTTTGATTTTTCTTTTAGGTTGGACCACTCCTTTAAATCTATATGTACCAAAGTCCCCATTAGTTAGTAGAGAGCTCATTCACATGCAAATAAATTTGAGATGATTTAGAATAATCCTCTGGAATAAAACCCCTTTGTCTCTGCGTCCCATGTCCGTGTGTGTGTCTGCGTGCTACTGCGCATGTGCCGCAGGGACAGCCTTCGGATGGGAGCATCACAGGCAGAGGGCCGCACGCACACTCATCGGGAGCGTGCGCGGCGGGCACGCGCGCATGTGTGGTGACTGTGTGTCGTCCCGGGAGGGGAGGAGAGCGGAGGGAAGGGGATTTAAACAGACCTAGAGCCCGTTTTTAAACAGGCTTAGGTCTACTAGCGCTATTATAACAGATTTATGCTTATTACCTTATTCAAATCTATTATAAGTTGGACTAATCAAATCTTGCAGTGAAAGAATTTCAGTGGTCCATTTTAAAGCAGCATAGATTGGCAGAAACATTTGCATATTTTAAAGGGAACCTAAACTGAGAGGGATAAGGATTTGTTAAATAATACCAGTTGCCTGACTCTCCTGCTGATCCTGTGTCGCTAATACTTTTAGCCACAGCCCCTGAACAAGCATGAAGATCAGGAGCTCTGACTGAAGTCAGACTGGATTAGCTGCATGCTTGTTTCAGGTGTGTGATTCAGCCACTACTGCAGCCAAAGAGATCAGCAGGGCTGCCAGGCAACTGGTATTGTTTAAGGCTGGTTTCACACCAGGACGTTGCGTTTTAGGGGACGTTAAGGTCGCATAACGTGCCCCTAACGCAACGCCTGGTGGTGTTGGAGCAGGACGCTACCAAGAGCCGCGTTACAAGCAGCCTGCTCTGTCGGAGGCACTGCGGAGACCAAGTGAGCGGAGCTCTCCGCATCACGTGGTCCCGCCAGCCAATCAGCGGCCGCTCCAAGAAGAAAACACTGCAAGTGCAGTGAATATTAAGTAGTCATGTGCCTGGCTATGTAGTGGCCTCTCCCCGCCTCCTCTCCGCCCCCAAAATAAAAAAACCCACCCGTACTGAGCATGTGCAAACAGTCTAGTAAAGTACTGCATGCAGTACGTTATCAGGACGTGCTGCGTTACACTGTAACGCAACGTGGGCACTGTGAACAGCCCATTGATTTTTCATTGCTGTGCGGTGGGGTGCGTTACAGGCTGCTCTGACGTGCGCCTGTAACGTCCCACTGTGAAACCAGCCTAAAAGGAAAAATTCATATCCCTCTCAGTTTAGGTTCCCTTTAAGTAAAGTAGAAAGTTGGCACTGAAAGATGGCCTGCAGGGTCAAGTTGCCAAAAGAAAAAAAGTCTCTTCTACACAAATGCCACAACGTATCCCAATTACAACATGCCAAACTGCACAGAGACAAGCCTCAAACCTCCTGGCACAAAGTCATTTGGAGTGATGAGACTAAAATTCAACTTTTTGGCTACAGCAATAAACGCTACATTTGGAAAGGAGTCAACAAGGCCTATTATGAAAAGGTACACTATTCCTACTGTGAAACATGGTGGTGGATCGCTGATGTTTTGGGGATATGTGCGCTACAAAAGCACAAGAAATTTGGTTAGAATTGATGGCAACATGAATGCAGTAAATAAAAAAAATAAAAAAATAAAAACTGGAGGAAAATTTGCACTCATCAGCCAGGAAGCTGAGCATGGGATGTACTTCAACATACTGTAATTCCAACATGACAATGATGAAATGATAAAAAGCATTGGGTACTAAAACATGCTTCCAGTCTGTTGATTGGTGCAGGTGTTGAAAATGATTAATAAGCTTCAGATCTGTGCAGATAATTACTCCTGCTGCAAGTTGGGAGTTTTTTTTGTGCAGAGTATACAACAGAGTGGTGTTGCCATGGCTGCAAAAAGTGCAGTTTGAGCTTATTGAGTTAAATCACAGGATTGCTGAAAGGAAAGTGAAAAAGCAGCTATGCAGGCGTGTATCTAGGCAGATCAAGATTTACTGCAAGAAGCTCTGTGGGCTGGTGCACACCAGAGCTGTTCTGGAGCGGTTTTTAAAACGCTTGCAGAGGGAAAACCGCTTGGCTAATGAAAGTGAATGGGATGGTGCACACCAGAGCGGCTCGCTTTTTCCACAAACGCAAAGCATTTTTTAGATTTCTGAGGCCTTTTTTGCCTCAATGTTAACCACTTGAGGACCTAGGGCTTTCTACCCCTTAAGGACCGGCCACTTTTATTCCATTCAGACCACTGCAGCTTTCACGGTTTATTGCTCGCTCATACAACCTACCACCTAAATGAATTTTGGCTCCTTTTCTGGTCACTAATAAAGCTTTCTTTTGGTGCTATTTGATGGCTCCTGCGATTTTTACTTTTTATTATATTCATCAAAAAAGACATGAATTTTGGCAAAAAAATGATTTTTTTAACTTTCTGTGCTGACATTTTTCAAATAAAGTAAAATTTCTGTATACATGCAGCGCGAAAAATGTGGACAAACATGTTTTTGATAAAAAAAAACCCATTCAGTGTATATTTATTGGTTTGGGTAAAAGTTATAGCGTTTACAAACTATGGTGCAAAAAGTGAATTTTCCCATTTTCAAGCATCTATGACTTTTCTGACCCCCTGTCATGTTTCATGAGGGGCTAGAATTCCAGGATAGTATAAATACCCCCCAAATGACCCCATTTTGGAAAGAAGACATCCCAAAGTATTCACTGAGAGGTATAGTGAGTTCATAGAAGATATTATTTTTTGTCACAAGTAAGCGGAAAATGACACTTTGTGACAAAAAAAAAAAAAAAAAAAAGTTTCCATTTCTTCTAACTTGCGACAAAAAAAATGAAATCTGCCACGGACTCACCATGCCCCTCTCTGAATACCTTGAAGGGTCTACTTTCCAAAATGGGTCATTTGTGGGGTGTGTTTACTGTCCTGACATTTTGGGGGGTGCTAAATTGTAAGCACCCCTGTAAAGCCTAAAGGTGCTCATTGGACTTTGGACCCCTTAGCGCAGTTAGGCTGCAAAAAAGTGCCACACATGTGGCATTGCCGTACTCAGGAGAAGTAGTATAATGTGTTTTGGGGTGTATTTTTACACATACCCATGCTGGGTGGGAGAAATATCTCTGTAAATGACAATTTGTTAATTATGCCAGGGCAGTATAGGAACCCCACAAATGACCCCATTTTAGAAAGAAGACACCCCAAGGTATTCCGTTAGGAGTATGGTGAGTTCATAGAAGATTTTATTTTTTGTCACAAGTTAGCGGAAATTGATTTTAATTGTTTTTTTTTTCACAAAGTGTCATTTTCCGCTAACTTGCGACAAAAAATAAAATCTATGAACTCACCATACTCCTAACGGAATACGTTTGGGTGTCTTTCTAGAATGGGGTCATTTGTGGGGTTCCTATACTGCCCTGGCATTTTAGGGGCCCTAAACCGTGAGGAGTAGTCTTGAAACAAAAATGACCTGTGAAATCCTAAAGGTACTCATTGGACTTTGGGCCCCTTAGCGCAGTTAGGCTGCAAAAAAGTGCCAATCATGTGGTATCGCCGTACTCGGGAGATGTAGTATAATGTGTTTTGGGGTGTATTTTTACACATACCCATGCTGGGTGGGAGAAATACCTCTGTAAATGACAATTGTTTGATTTTTTTTTTTTACACACAATTGTCCATTTACAGAGAGATTTCTCCCACCCAGCATGGGTATGTGTAAAAATACACCCCAAAACACATTATACTACTTCTCCTGAGTACGGCGATACCACATGTGTGACACTTTTTTGCAGCCTAGGTGCGCTAAGGGGCCCAACGTCCTAATCACAGGTCATTTTGAGGCATTTGTTTTCTAGACTACTCCTCACGGTTTAGAGCCCCTAAAATGCCAGGGCAGTATAGGAACCCCACAAGTGACCCCATTTTAGAAAGAAGACACCCCAAGGTATTCCGTTAGGTGTATGGCGAGTTCATAGAAGATTTTATTTTTTGTCACAAGTTAGTGAAAAATGACACTTTGTGAAAAAAAAACAAAAATCAATTTCCGCTAACTTATGACAAAAAATAAAATCTTCTATGAACTCGTCATACACCTAACAGAATACATTGAGGTGTCATTTTTCTAAAATGGGGTCCGTTTCTGGGGTTCCTATACCGCCCTGGCATTTTACGGGCCCAAAACCGTGAGTAGTCTGGAAACCAAATGTCTCAAAATGACTGTTCAGGGGTATAAGCATCTGCAAATTTTGATGACAGGTGGTCTATGAGGGGGCGAATTTTGTGGAACCGGTCATATGCAGGGTGGCCTTTTAGATGACAGGTTGTATTGGGCCTGATCTGATGGATAGGAGTGCTAGGGGGGTGACAAGAGGTGATTGATGGGTGTCTCAGGGGGTGGTTAGAGGGGAAAATAGATGCAATCAATGCACTGGGGAGGTGATCGGAAGGGGGTCTGAGGGGGATCTGAGGGTTTGGCCGAGTGATCAGGAGCCCACACGGGGCAAATTAGGGCCTGATCTGATGGATAGGTGTGCTAGGGGGTGACAGGAGGTGATTGATGGGTGTCTCAAGGTGTGATTAGAGGGGGGAATAGATGCAAGCAATGCACTGGCGAGGTGATCAGGGCTGGGGCCTGAGGGCATTCTGAGGGTGTGGGCGGGTGATTGAGTGCCCTAGGGGCAGATAGGGGTCTAATCTGATAGGTAGCAGTGACAGGGGGTGATTGATGGGTAATTAGTGGGTGTTTAGGAAAGAGAACAGATATAAACACTGCCCTTGGGAGGTGATCTGACGTCGGATCTGCGGGCGAACTATTGGTGTGGGTGGGTGATCAGATTGCCCGCAAGGGGCAGGTTAGGGGCTGATTGATGAGTGGCAGTGACAGGGGGTGATTGATGGGTGGCAGTGCCAGGGGGTGATTGATGGGTGGCAGTGACAGGGGGTGATTGATGGGTGATTGACAGGTGATCAGTGGGTTATTACAGGGAAGGACAGATGTAAATAATGCCCTGGCGAATTGATAAGGGGGGGGGGTCTGAGGGCAATCTGAGCGTGTAGGCGGGTGATTGGGTGCCCGCAAGGGGCAGATTAGGGTCTGATCTGATGGGTAACAGTGACAGGTGGTGATAGGGGGTGATTGATGGGTAATTAGTGGGTGTTTAGAGGAGAGAATAGATGTAAACACTGCGTTTGGGTGGTGATCTGATGTCGGATCTGCGGGCGATCTATTGGTGTGGGTGGGTGATTAGATTGCCCGCAAGGGGCAGGTTAGGGGCTGATTGATGGGTGGCAGTGACAGGGGGTGATTGATGGGTGATTGACAGGTGATCAGGGGGGATAGATGCATACAGTACACAGGGGTGGGGGGGCTGGGGGGGGGGGTCTGGGGAGAATCTGAGGGGTGGGGGGGTGATCAGGAGGGGGCAGTGGGCAGGGGGGGAGATAAAAAAAAAATAGCGTTGACAGATAGTGACAGGGAGTGATTGATGGGTGATTAGGGGGGTGATTGGGTGCAAACAGGGGTCTGGGGGGTGGGCAGGGGGGGGGGGGGGGTCTGAGGGGTGCTGTGGGCGATCTGGGGCAGGGGGGGGAGAAATCAGTGTGCTTGGGTGCAGACTAGGGTGGCTGCAGCCTGCCCTGGTGGTCCCTCGGACACTGGGACCACCAGGGCAGGAGGCAGCCTGTATAATACACTTTGTAAACATTACAAAGTGTATTATACACTTTGTATGCGGCGATCGCGGGGTTACCATCCCGCGATCGCTCCGCCCATGCCCTTAAATGGACCGCCGCCTCTGTGGGTGAGCCGGTCCTTAAGGGCTCCACTTCCCGGCCGCCTCTGTGCGTTAGGCGGTCGGGAAGTGGTTTAAGTATCGGAAAGAGGAAAACAGCTCTGAAAACGCTAGATCACAGCGGTTTTCCAGGTGTTTTTGTTACAGAAGCTGCTCAGTAACAGCTTTACTGTAACAATATTTGAAATCTGCTACACAAAACCGCTCCAAATAACGCTAGGCATGTTTAGAAAACGTCTCTAAGGGCCCGTTCTCACCTGAGCGGGAAGCAGCGATTCCCGCTCGTTTTGCAAAAACCGCTACACAATGTAGCAAGTGGCAGTTTTATCACTGCCGCGGTTAGCGATAACCGCAACCGCGCTGCATGCGGCGGCTTGCCGGCGACGAGCGTTCTGCGATTAGCGATCGCAATCGCTCCAAAACCGCCGCAGTGTCCAGTGATTTTTCCACGTTAATCGTGGGAAAAATCACTCCTGCAAGGTTTTGCGATTATAAGTGTGAACGGGCCCTGAGCATACCTAGAATCGCTCTGAAATCTGCTTCAAACATCTCTAGTGATTTGCAGATCTGCTAGAGGTTTTTGGTGTGCACTGGGCCTAAATGTGCATGTATGTCACTGTGATTCCACAACTCTTTCACTATCCTTTTAGTAGTGCTTGCTGTTTTCTGATCTAACACACATGAAGTTTGGAAAGACTCACCACCTATGAAAAGCAGTGTTGTGGAGTTGGTACAAAAATCATCCGACTTCTCCGTTTATGATACCTTTGACTCCAGGTACCCAAAAATTGCTCCGACTCCTCGACTCCACTGCACTGGCAGGGCTGCGGAGTCAGTTCAAAAATCATCCGACCACAACTCAGACTCCTCAGTTTATGAAGCCATCAACTCCGGGTACCCAAAAATTGCTTTCACTCCAACTCCACAGCCCTTAATAAAAAGTCATTTGTGAATTAATACAGTTCACAGATTAGCGAGGGCAGTTTTACAAAAGTCAAAGCTGTCCTGGCGTGTACAGGTGCTTTGCTGTGAATGCGGAAATGTCTGAGTGATGGAGATTGGGGTGCAACGCATTGGTGAGAGGTGACCACCCATATATGCCAGGATGTACTTGCTCATCCTCATTCACAGGCCTGTCTCTGAGAATCATTTACTTACAGAGTCTAAAGAAGACCTGAACTCAGAACTTCCTCTGTGCTCTAAAAGCTATACAACAGCATAATAACCTTTAGGTCTCATTCAAAACGCTTTTGCAATGAATCTCTATGAGAAGGTTCATATTAGCGCGTTGTGTCCACATCCTAAAGACATGACTGTCTTTGACCACAGACTTTAGGAGAACACCAGGGACCTCGCTGGCTACTGTGGGTTGGAGGAAACCCCAGGTAAGTCCAGATTGCATTTTTACAGAGAACTCAGGGTTCCTTTAATTTAGTGTTGAGATATTTTGATGGGGCAGCAAATTTACACTGTTATGCAGCGTAAGCTTCCCTTACTTTGCTAAGAAGAGGGAAGCCTCCTTCCCACTATGTCCTCCGGTCCTCCATTGGCCCTCACAGACCCTACAAAGATTACCAACCAGGGCTTGTCGGCAATCTGATTGGGGCCGCGTTCCTCTTTAGGCACGGCTGCACGGAGCCTGCGCAAGTACGGCCGCGTCTGAGCAGTGAGCCAGACCCGCTAGTGCAGAAGCATCTCCATGCTACTGCGCAGACACAGCCATGGCTGCACTCGTGCCAGAAGAGAAACACGGCCCAGATCAGCTGGAGGATCCCGGGCAGAAGTCTCTGGAGGATCTAGAGGCTTTCTTCTCCTTAGGTAAGTAAGTATTGGTTTCTGAACCTCAGCTTCGGCAACTCCTTATGGCTTTCATTTTTCCTTTGCAAATCAAGTTCAACATGTCTTATTCCTTTGGGTTTCACCTGCTTTTTTTTATTTTATGTTGCTGGCTTATTGCAAACGAGTATGCATGGTAGATACAGAAGAAACTCCTATCGCAGCGCAAATTGTTCAGCTGAATCTTCCTCGGCTGTGGAGTCAGAGTCAAGGAGTTGGAGTAATTTTGGGTACCTAGAGTTTGTGTCAGAGTCATGGGCTTCATAAACTGAGGAGTCGGAGTCAGATGAATTCTTGCGATAAATCCTGAGATACCCGGATACACAACTGCATGGCTGCTATTTCACTTTCGTTTCAGCAATCCTGCGATATAACTCAATAAGCTCAAACTGCACTTTTTGCAGCCATGGCAACCAGAGCTGTGGAGTCAGAGCAATTTTGGGTACCTGGAGTTAAAGTCAGAGTTGGTGGTTTCATAAACTGAGGAGTCTGAGTCGGATGATTTTTGTACCAAATCTACTAAGTAGACTAAGGAGCCGGAGCCATTTTGGGTACCTGGAGACGGAGTTGGAGTCTGAGTCGGTAGTTTCATAAACCGAGGAGTCGGATGATTTTTGTACCGACGCCACAGCCCTTGAATCTTCCTCATTTCTGAGTCAGTATACGAATACTTACCTACAGAAAGCACCGATTTTCTCTAGTTGTGTAGAGACTACATATCCACGTTTCCAGCAGGAAAGCCGCAGGCCGTCCTCATTTGTGGGAACAAGCGCAACACACTGCAGGAAAGATTCCCATGTCCTAGTTTGTTCTTTTCCGAACCCCCTAATGAGACCATGTATGGACAATACAGCTATAATGTGGAAAGACAAATCTAGAGCTCAGGAGCCGGTCGGAAGATGCTAACAATTCTGGCTTGCATACAAATTTAATGCAAATTGTTCACAGTTTAGAACTGGACCAATTAAATGAACTTCTTGCTTTTTCTTGAGCAAATTCTAAGGAGGCATACACATCCAATTTTGATTTGCCACTAAGCAATTTTACCACCTCTCCACATTATGAAGACCACCATTTTTGAATGCTATGGACCAGCTTGTGTAGGTGAGCTCTCACACCACATGGAAGGGGTAAAAATGGCCAAATTGGAAGTGTGCACCAGGCTTAAGATGCATTAAACGTGCATATTAGCAGTCAGAAGTCAGGAAGAAACTCTTGGAGGCCAGTGCCATTGGCAACATAACTAAAAAGTTAAGGTACCCGTACATCTAGCGATGTAAGGGCAGATTCGACCAAAAAACAAATCTCTCTCTAATAGAATCTGATTAGAGAGAGATCTGACAGCTGCCCATACACCGCAGATCAATTCCCAATCAATTTGATGCTGAAATTGATCCAGAATCGGCCTTGTGCGCCGCATCTGTCGCTGTGCCCTAATGTAAAATGTCCCCCCGGTGCCCAGTGTAAAATATACATTACCTGTCCGTGGCCTGCGCTTGTCCTCCGCTGGCTTCCGAGATTCCTCCTGCATTCATGTGCGCCCCATGTGGTTTCCTGGTATAGTAAGGGTGCGCATGTGTGACAGCACGCGCGCCCTTACTAGGACACCACGTGTGGCGCACAGGTATGGACAGCAGAGTGCCCCTGGAGCAGCGGAAGGACAAGCGCAGGCCGGACAGGTAATGTATACCTTACACTGGTCACAGGGGGACATTTTACATTAGGGGACATCAGGGGGTTTGTCTCGTTCGAGCGTCGCAAAATTGCACGCCATTCCCAAAGCCCACCCAACATCTTGCAGCAGGCGCGATCAAGAATGCGACCAATTTTCGTCACACAATTGTCAGGCATGCACTTGGAGGCACCAATTTTCATCCAATACTATGATAATAATCAAATTGGATGGTTGATCGGCCGCCAAGTCGCCTGATGTATGGCCACCTTTAGGTGCTAGACTAGGCTACCTGGTATTTGTCCAGTCCTAGCCTGGCTTGCTTTACAGCAGTGGCACTTTAGGATTAATGCACTTAATCCCCTTACAGTAATAACTTGCCTTGAAAAGCGTTTTTGACAAAGGACCTGTTAGGGTCTAAAACGGACTAGTGTTGTCGCGTCTACATATAACCTCATAATATATCAAGGAGTCAAACACTGTTTTTGTACAGTATATAACTTCAAAATGACTCATTGCACTATTCTGCATTTAATTTGAGCTGGAAAACACGTGGTGTACGTTACAATTGAATAAAACGCAATTTTGAGAAACATACCGTATTTTTCACTGCTAGTCTACTTTAAAGAGGAACTGTTGTGAAAATATTAAAATTTAAAACACATACAAACAAAAAGTACATTTCTTCCAGAGTAAAATGAGCTATAAATTACTTTTCTCCTATGTTGCTATCACTTACAGTAAGTAGCAGAAATCTGACATTTCCGACAAGTTTTGGGCTAGTCCATCTCTATATGGGAGATTCTCAGCATGGCCTTTATTCTTTAAAAAGACATTCCCTGAAAAAGATTTACTGATGCTGGCCAGCCTCCCTGCTCACCGTACACGTCTTTGGCAGTTGAAAGGAGCAACTGCCATTCACTAAGTGCTTTTAAAAATAAAGAAAACCCTGAGAACCCCCCGTGAAAAGATGGGCTAGTCCAAAATCTGTCAGATTTCTACTACTTACAGTACGTGACAGCAACATAAGAGAAAAGTTATGTATGGCTAATTTTACTCTGGAAGAAACCAGGGCTGTGGAGTCGGTACAAAAATCTTCCGACTCCAACTCCTCAGTTTCTGAAACCACGACTCCAACTCCAGGTACCCAAAATGGCTCAGACTCCGACTCCTCAGTCTAATACTTAACAGGGCTGTGGATTTTGTACAAAAATCATCCGACTCCTCAGTTTATGAAATCAACGACTCCGACTCCAACTCCGGTGCCCAAAATTGCCCCGACTCCGTCTCATCGACTCCCACTCCACAGCCCTGGAAGAAACGTACTTCTTATTTGTATATATTTACATGTATTTTAAATTTTAGGATTTTAGTGACAGAGGTTCTTTAAGAGGAAGTAGGAAAACTAATAAGAAACAGTTCTCCAATCACAGCGCTCTTACAGAACAAAGCGCTGTGATTGGAAAAATAGCGTGGGCGTAGTTTACTACAACCTATTAGAAACCTAGCCGTTTGAGAGGGTGCTGTCCACCTAATCACACTAGCTGAATTTACCTATGAGGTTTCCTGCTGGGTCCTCTAAAGTAGACTAGCACCTATTTTTCTGGACATCCTCCCAAAAACTATTTAGTGGGTGCAGTGAACACCTATTGGGATTAAACTTCTCTATACAACCACAGTCTTGGACTATGAGTAGCATAGACAGCATGGGACTTGGAGTTCCAAACAAAGCTGAGAGACCGGCGGTACCTGTCACTAATCTAAAGAATGAAGAGATAGCGCCCCAGTCTTCTCTCCAGCCCCAGCACTCACCTTCTTTAATGCTGGTACAAACAGTCCACGCCATTTGGTGCTGTTCTCGTCACTGAAGAAGTCGTAGTTCTGTGGTGATTGCTGCATGGTGCTGGCCTCATGGGACTCAGTCTGACTCTAGCCCAGAGCTGGGCTGTAGTAATGTTCAGGCTGTCCTCTGTCTACCGAAGACCAGAGCAGAGGTTCCACAACACTCTTCCGACTGTCTTCTGTGAGGCCCTGAGCAAGCTGCCGTGCTGCTTCCAAAACACTCTCTAGCCTGGTCTGCTCAGATCAGAGCTACTATACTTGTACCAGAGGTCGGGAGCCCTTCGGTTTTCTACCAGACACAATGCCACAGACTTGTTAAGGCAAATCGCTACTACTGTGCAGTTTAGTATCTGGCACATAAACGGGCTCTAGCATTTTATCGAACAAAGGGGTTCCAGGTCAAGCAAATTTTATACATACAGGACAATAGTATAGTTGAGTCTTTACTATGAAAGTCAACAATGGTGCTCTCTAATGCATGCAAGACAGTTATGCTTTTAACTGGACTGCAATGCTGCTGACTACCACAGCTAGGAGCTCAGCTCTAATAATCCACTAGTGCAGTCAGGAATACAGGGGTTATTCACTGTCTAGCCTGGGTTGGTGTACAATGCTGCAAGATACCAAAAAACAACACACAAGCTTTCAAAATAGCAGACTCTTTAGCATGGACAGGGGTGCAACTACTGATTCTAGGAGGCACAGGAGAACGTTTTCACTGGACTCTCAAATGAGGTACAATATTGTTGTCAAGGACTGGGAGAGATGCTGCTCTGCTGACTCTAGCACAGTGGAGGGTACAGCAAAACTGACTCTAGGGGATAGGTCTGTTGACTATACTGCTGATTGGGGTATATGCTATGTTGTCTCGCTAACCCAGAAGGGTACAGCTCTGATGTCACGCCAAACCAAAGAGTGGTACAGCTCTGATGTCACTCCAAACCAAAAGATGGGTACAGCTCTGATGTCAAACCAAAGAGGGGTACAGTTCTGATGTCACTCCAAACCAAAGAGGGGTACAGCTCTGACGCCTCTGTAGTCCACAGAGGGGGAGATGCTGTGCTGTCTCTCCAGCCCAGAGGGGTACAGTTCTGATGCCTCTGTAGTCCAGAGGGGGTGGGGGAATGGTGTGCTGTCTCTCCAGCCCAGAGGGGTACAGTTCTGATGTCACTCCAAGTCCAAGAGGCACAGCTTTGATGTCACTCCTAACCAAAGAGGGGTACAGGTCTGATCCCTTTGTAGTCCAGAGAGGGGGAGACACTATGCTGCCACTCCAGCCCAGAGGGGTATAGCTCTGGTGTCTCAAAGCCAGAGATGGGGAGACACAGTGCTGTCGCTCCAGCACAGAGGGGTACAGTTCTGGTGTCTCTATAGTCCAGAGAAGGGAAGACGCTGTGCTGTCACTCCAGCCCAGAGGGGTACAGCTCTGATGCCTCTGTAGTCCAGAGAGGGGGAGACACTATGCTGTCTCTCCAGCCCAGAGGGTTACAGCTGTTGCTATCTCCAATGCACAGAATCCTCAGCTCTGCTACTCTCCAGCACAGCCTGGGTTACAGGAGGCCAGTATCTGTGTGACAGCCACAGGCCACTCTCTCCTCCAGCACGGATCAGGCCGCTGTCCCTGCCGCTCTCCAGCACAGTCCTCTCAGACACAGCGCAGGCTTGCTCGGGCCTGCGTCTCCTTTGCAGCAGGGAGGGCTGCGTTGTATGCTGCCGGCGGGATAGGGCCCCTGGCTGCCCCCCGCTCCTTCATGCTGGGCCCGCCTCAGGCTGCTGGATGGGGGGATGTTTTTGTGATGGGATCCGGCTTCCTATGGGACCGTGTCCTGAAATGTCAGCCCAGCCCCAGCACGGTGCAGCGAGCATGCCCGGGACCGGCGGGGGGAGGGCCGGGGAGGAGCCGCCGCAACTTTCCACACAGGACACAGGAGAGGAGGGGGGAAACCTGTCCCTGGAAACTGCTATTCCTGGAATAGCTCCACTGGGGACCACCAGAAACTCTAGCGTAATACACCAATGATTATAAATTATAACTGAGCATTCCAGTGTTTAACATGGAGCTCTACATCTTTATACAATTTGGATAGAATGAACATTGTAAAGAGAATTGAAAAAAAAAAATGTGAAACAAGATTCAACATTTTCTGTGGTTCAAATTCACCATTTCCCAAGCTCACCAAAAATCTGTACTTTTGAACTTAAAAGCCTGGTACACTTTCAATTTTTGATTGGCCAATTTTACCACCAATATGTAGTATGATGTATGAAGGTCAACAGACAGATTTTGATTACTATGAGCAGATTTTGTAGGTAAACACTCAGGCCTCATTTACATCATTTTGCGGAGAAGGCCATGCAATTGGAACGCAACCCATATTATCGCACGCCATCTGTGTCGCTATACGCTGCTGATCCCATTCACTATAGTGAATATGTCAGCACTGTGATTCCCTAAAAATGCATGCAGCAGTGTGATAGCGCATCGCACTGCTGTGCAGCACATATGATGGGAACGGCTGCGGTTCTTGCGTGTCGCATGCTATACGCATGCCGAAATGGGCACGGCAGCGCCTTAGACTACAGGTAGGTGGTAACATTGGTCAGTGATTGGCTGAAGCTGTGTACTACCAACATACGTATATGTATGCCGCCGGTGAGCTGGGTGCAGGGTGAGCCAAACAACGGCTGTCACTCAAATTCCCAGCGGCGAAAAAAATACTATTCCCCCTCTGAGTCGTTGCAACTCGGACGGGGATGCGCCCCACACGTATAACATTGCTGCTATGGGGGCGCCTAGTTTCTGCGCTAAACGTAGTAACCACCTGCTTCGGTGTACCAGGCTTTAAATTGTACCAGAGAAGAGTGAATACAAAAAATGTATACATACCCGGAGCTTCCTCAGCCCCCTCCAGCGTTATTGCTCCCACGGCGCCATCCTCAGGCTTCTGCATCTTCGGTAACGGGTCCCATCATTTTGGCCAGTCAGTGCATGTGCAGTGCGCTCCTCCGTTTCGCCCCCAGCTACAGGAGCGAGACGGAGGAGCGCACTGTGCATGCGCCGACTGGCCGAAATGACAGGTTAGATAAGGGATAACTAGGGACAGTCAGTAAGAATGGGGCAAATAATTCAGAGCTGATGTAGAATTATGCAAATTCTGTATACAAATTTGTGTAGCTTGATAATGGACTATTCGAATTCCACCTTGACGGGATTGGACTATTTTCACAGTATATGTCATATCCTATTTCTAAGGTGTGATACAGCGGCGTAACTACAGGGAAGCAGCCCCGGCAACTGCAGGGGGGCTTGGAGCTGTAAGAGGGGCCCCAACAACTACTTCACTCCCTCCAATAAAGGGGTCCATGCTTCAGATCAGGTGTTTTTGTAGCTACACATATTATGAGTGTGAAGATTACAATGTCCACACTTGTTTTATGGGGTACATAGTATCCAGGCGCCGGGCGAGTTGAATGACGGCTCTCCATGCTACCGCTAAACTCCCAGGCGGCATTAAATACTATTACCCCTCCGAGATGTAATTCGGGGTCTGGCGATCACCAGAGTCCCGCATTCCACCACTCACTACCGCACGTCCATGTCCTACGTCCAGCAGAAGGAGGAAGTGCGGTAGTGAGTAATGGAAAGCGTCCCATAGGTCGCGTATTACAGCGGTGACACGCATAGGATCCCCGGACTTCTTGGTAAGTTAACCCTCCCATCCCGCGGTCACATGTGCAGTAATTAACCCTCATTAGCACTCGAAATTCAAGTACTGCCGTACACGAAAGCCCATCCCTGGAGCTCAGCTCCGAAATGAAGTGCTTCGTGTTTTATGACCTTTGCAAGATGGGCCTCCAGGCAGTGAGGGTCACCAGGGGTAGGCAAGGGAAGGGTGTTAACATTGGGAAGCCCCATCAAAGTTTTGCTGGGGGGCTATATGATTTCTAATTACGTCTCTGGGGCAATGCGACTTTTCGGCACCAGTGCGTTGTGAGCGTATCACTGTGAAAGAACCCTTATAGTTGAAGCGCAGCACACTTTTCATGCACTGTGCGCATCACTGTATGTGTCACATTGCATGAGTAACACACAATGCGACATTGCAATCCTGTTACTTTGCAATCCTGTCTCCAAATGCTAATACAGTATATTATATTGGGCAGGTGAGCTCTCACACTACATGGTAGTGGTAAAATTGGCCAATGATTGACCAATCAAAATTGGTTGGGTATACTAGGATGTGTGCAAATACGGCTAGGGGGATTCAGATGCATACTTGCATTGTAATGTGCTGGCATTGCTTCTCAAAAGAGGCACCTGACAAATGGGCTGACAAATGGTAACCTAGGGAGTTTAGTTGAGCTAGAGCCGCTAGAAGCATATTTACAAGAAGGTAAAATGATGCCCTGATCAATAATGCAACATACTTGTTTCTTGCACCTTTTTAAGGCTACTCAGGCATTGTTCACATTAAAATCACTGAAGCCCCTCCCGGCGCTTACCTGCGCGCTACGATTTTGTGTAAAGCGCTTTTCAAAGCGCTTTTACAGAGCATTTTTTTTTCACTTCCTGACGCAAATCAGGAAGTGAACTCTTTGACCCGGAAAATAATAAATAAAATGTGTTTATTCTTAAAAGCACAAACGCAATCGCCAGAGTTTTTGCGTTTTTCCTTTACCTTCCATTGTAGCAAAATCACCCTAAAAATGGTGCAGGTAGTGCTTTGGTCAGCGGAAAGCTGAGGAAACGCGCAGATATAAACAGTCCCATAAGGATTCATTGCACAAGCGCTTTTAAGACGATTTTCAAAATCGCTGGCGCTTAAAGAGGAACTGTAACGACAAAACGGCCCCTGGGGGGTACTCACCTCGGGTGGGGGAAGCCTCAGGATCCTAATGAGGCTTCCCACGCCGTCCTGCGTCCCTCGGGGGTCTCGCTGTAGCCCTCCGTGCAGCGGTGACGCAATATTTACCTTCCTGGCTCCTGCGCAGGCGCTCTGATGCCTCTCGGCGCCGAAGTAGGCGGAAATACCCGATCGCCGTCGGGTCTGCTCTACTGCGCAGGCGCAAGTTTCCGGCGCCTGCGCAGTAGAGCGGACCCGACGGAGATCGGGTATTTCCGTCTATTTCCGTGCCGAAAGTCGCCACAGCGCCCCCGCTGGAGCCAGCAAAGGTAAATATTGAACTGACAGTCGGCACAGTCGCCGGCTGTTCGGAGGGCTGCGGCGAGACCCCCGTGGGACAGAGGACAGCGTGGGAAGCCTCATTAGGATCCGGAGGCTTCCCCCACCCGAGGTGAGTACCCCCCAGGGGAGGTTTTTGTTGTTACAGAGTCTCTTTAAGAAATAGTGAAAATGCCCTAGGTGTGAACACGCCCTTACACACTATGCAGGTGAAAAGTCACATCACACGTTAAGAGTGTGAGGCGAAGCAAACAGAACATTGAAAGTATGCTTCACTGCCTCTGTAAACACACACGTCCGTTAAACGCACAGCATACATTGCGCTGTTCTGATGGAACCTTCCACACTGCACTATTGATGCGAAACGTAACATAACGGAACATACATTGCACTACATTGCAATGTGATTATACTTTCTGTTGCAACAAAACACAATGGATACAGATGTGTGTTCCATAGAAAACGTATGGTGGAAACACATCTGCTACCGACTCAAACCAGAGAGGAAATACCGTCCAAGCATACAGTGAACTGTCCAAAGCACCGTTTGAGATCCAGCTATGTGAACCAGGACTTGCAGAATGTGGTAAAAATCCATCTCATGGTCATTTTTAGGATTTCCTTTAGGCTGGGAGTACAGCGATTTGCGCAGAAAAGCATGGATTTTAGGGCTCTTTTACACTATCCTGCTGTGCTTGTGTTTTGTGGTGAGAGTCTGATTGCATGCAATTTACAAAACACAAGCACGCAGTTTGAAATGGAAATCGCAGCCACTGTTTTAAACTAACACATTGCGATTGCGCAATAAAGCTGGGACCACACTTGCTTAGGGCTTGATGAGTGTTTGCAGATTTTTTTAAGCTCTGGCGAGAAATCGCCCTAAAAGCAATTGTGCAATGATTTCCTATGAGAGTGTTCACATGTAAGCGGTCACATTTTCAGCAAAACGCAAACGCGCTAGATGTACAATTTTTTAATCGCTTTTACTATAATGGAAGGTATAGGAAAAGCACAAAACGCTTGAAAAATCACTTTGTGTAGAGATTTCCCAAGCGCTTTTAAGAATAAATACATTGTATTTATTCTTTTCCGGGTCAAAAGGTTCACTTCCTGACTGACGTCAGGAAGTGAAAATCTCAATCGCTCAGCAAAAGCGCTTAGAAAAGCGCTTACAAAAGCGCTTTTCTAAGTTCAAAGCACAGGGAAAAGCGCTTTGAAAAAAGCTCAATAAATCGCTCATCGCTTGCGACAGAGCTGGCGATTTATAATGTGAACAAGGCCTTAGGGCTGGTGCACACCGATCGGCTTTTTCAGCGTTTCTGCATCCGCTTGCGGCTGCGGATCCGCTTGGTCAATGTATCTCAATGGGGTGGTGCACACCAGAGCAGGAGGCGTTTTGCTGAAACGCATACTCCCGGGGTGAGGCATTTTTTGGATTGCGGGTGCGTTTCTGCCTCAATGTTAAGTATAGGAAAAACGCAAACCGCTCTGAAAATCGCCTGTTCAGATCGGTTTTGCCGGCGTTTTTGTTACAGAAGCTGTTCAGTAACAGCTTTACTGTAACAATATATGAAATCTACTATACTGAAATCCGCTGCAGCAATCCGCAAAACGCTAGCAAAACGCCATAGAAAAATAACAAAAAGCGTTTCAAAATCTGCTAGCATTTTGCGGATCTGCTAGCGGTTTTTGGTGTGCACCAGGCCTTAAAGAGGAACTCCAGTGAAAATAATGTAATAAAAAAAGTGTTTCATTATTACAATAATTATGTATAAATGATTTAGTCAGTGTTTGCCCATTGTAAAATATTTTAAATCTCTGATTTATATTCTGACATTTATCACATGGTGACATTTTTACTGCTGGCAAGTGATGTAGCTGCTGCTTGCTGTTTAGGCAGTTGGAAACAGCTGTAAACAGCCATTTCCCACAATGCAACAGGGTTCACAGACAGGAAACTGCCAAGAGTACATACTCAGAATTTCTTTGTGGGAGGGGCTTCACCACAATATCAGCCATACAGCACCCCCTGATGGTCTGTTTGTGAAAAGGAATAGATTTCTCAAGTAAAAGGGGGTATCAGCTACTGATTGGGATAAAGTTCAATTCTTGGTCGGAGTTTCTCTTTATACAACTTTTCTACCACGATTCACATGCAAATAAAAAACTGAGTACCTGCCGCATAAGATTGCATCTCGCAATTTCCATAGACGGCTGACGAATGCCTGAAGCAGGGATCACACTTGGGTCCATGGAAAAACTGCCATAGTTGTCCACTGCCAATTTTTGTTTTATGAAGTGCATTTTTTTCCTCTCTTGCTAAAAAGGCAGATTATTATAAATGCAAATACATTCAAACACGCAAATTCAGAAATTCAAATGCAGAGAAAAACGCAGAAACGTCACATTTGGGAGAATTGCACACACTTTTTCCACACATACAGAAACACTTCTAATGTAACAGCCCATGTTAATAAATGTGTTGGCTCACATTGGGCATACGTGTAAAATGGCCGTGGCCAAATTTCGGCGTACGGTGAAAAGACTCACCCTGTGCCTGGTGAAAGTCCCCTCACCTCATTGCAAAGCATGAGTATTGATCAGATCAGAAATTTGGTTTATGTTGCAACCCCGAGGAGGGGGGTTGCACGTAATTCCAGCACCGGCTGTCGCTAGCGGCCGAATTACCTCTTTTTTTTTCTGATTTGAGCTCCGGCAATCGCCAGCACCCAAATAAGTCACTGAGCACTGCTGTAGCCTTAATTTTCATGACCTATGGCGGTGCCCAAATTATCCTAGCAGCTCTGTGCTGAAATTAGCTGTCTTGCACATTAATGCAGCTCCCGCATGCGGGGAAAAACGTTGCTGCATATAGTACTTTTTTTGCACCCTGCGTGTGATTCCTTTTGCCGACAGTCAACTGCTTTCAGCTGATGCATGTGGAAATTGCATTACTAGATCAAAATCTCATTGTGAATTGTGCAGCAATGCAATTTTCATGCAGGCTATAGACTAACATTATAGGCCATTTCCTCAGCAACACTGTGATTCTTTTAAAATTGCATACGCACTGCATGCAGCATTTTTTAGAGCGATTCAGCTTGAATGAATGTGAACGCATATTTATTCAAAAATTGCTCTGAAAATAACTTTGTAAAATGGCTAAGCACTAACGATTGAGATTTTTGGTGTGAACAAAGGCTAAAAGCAATCCCTGAAAGAGTGACACAATTCAATGGCCAGAAACTTTGTATAGGTCCTTTCCATGGAGTGCTTTTTTAAAGAATGAGGCCCCTTTTACACTTGCTTCGAAATGCTGCGTTGTGTTACCCTATTTCACAGCAGGGTAATGCAACGACAATGCAAAGCAATGGAGTCTAGCACACTTACCGCTTCACGTCCCGTTGCGCCGGAAGCAACCGATCCACTGACAAACCACCAAAAAGGTAACATTACTGTCCGACTTCAGCGGCGACAGTAATGTAAGTAAATGGACGACGCAGAGATTATAAAAATGTTGGCGTTGGGGCACGCATGCTCGGAACGACAGGAAAACCCGGGAATCCCAGTGACATACCTTCTGTCCAGCAGGGAGTACGTCACTGCCGCATTGTCATATGTTTGTGATTCTGTGCATCGCGGTGCGGTGGGGGTGGGGCATTGCACCGCAAAATGCACATTGCATTTTGTTTTCCATACTAACATTAATAAATGGTCTTAAAAAAGCTACACTTAGAGGCGATTATATTATTTTATTTTTTTATGATATCTCTGGACTGGTATCTGGAACTCTTGAGAACTATTGGTTGGAGAGGGAGATTGGCAGGAGGAGAGAGAGCTACTGATCTTTTTGAGTCTGTAATAGACCCCGTGATTCAGGTCTAATTATAATTATATTTGGTAAATCTATTCCAAGAAGGTGATGGAACACTGAGTTTGCGATGAAGACATATATTGTAAGGTTAAAAATGACCACACACGTTACAATTTTTCTAATCAATTTTACCCCAATTCAATTATTAAAGGGATTGATTGGGCCAAGGAATCGAAAGGTTGTTTTTTTTTTTTTTTGATCGAGAAATGGAGTGGCACATGACATGCGTGATGTCACACGGCAGGTGGAGGAGCGGATTGCTTGCAGGTAGGCGGTCTGGGGGACACTGTACACATGCCTGATTATTGGCTGAGGTGGTCGTTACCGGCCGCCTCAGATGACTTTAATCAAGCATGTGTACATAGCTTATATGTTTTGTTTTTGTTTTTTTTGTGGTAACACTGCTGTGATGAGCATTTCTCTTCCAGCTACCAGCTCTTAAACCTCATACTCACTGAGGCATTTCTGTCACCTGGCAGGGATTGGCACGTGATCCCTTGGGCAAAAGTGCACTTGGGACCTTTTTTCATAGTTTGGGCAACATCTGGGAAAATAACAGCAGGCAGTGCAGGGGACTGTACTACATCTGGCACAAGATGTGTCACCCCTCCCCCTTCCTATCCCATGGGCAATGTGTCTCCTCGCTCTCTACACACAGCCTGCAGTGAGTGAATGTGCAGAGCAGCAGGGTGAGTAGAGAGAATGATTGCTGTGCTGCAGCTGGGACATTAGCAGGGAGAGGTGTCAGGATGTGTTTAATGCTTCCGAAGTTGCCTGTCATTAGAAGTTATGTGCACTGGCTGCTGTAATACCGGAGTGCCCTAGACTATTAATCATTTATCCTGATCAGAGTAATTAATCAATAATGCAGGGCAGTCTGCTGTTGCAGAAGCCAGTGGCACTGACATCCTCTGCAGCATTGCAGAGTACAGTTTCATAACAGTTAGCTCCATCCACATCCTGATGACTCCTTTTCCCCAAAAATCCCCCAAAACTTGCAGCGACACGCTCGGTGTCCAGACCCGTCAACCCTCCCATCAAAAAATTGTTTTTGGGGTTGTCTGTAAATAATCAGCATCGGATGTAAAATTCCTTCGGTATGCCACTGGTGCCCAGTGCAGATGCACCATGTATTTTTGCTATGGAGGGGGCGGAGGGTCAAGCAGCACAGGACAGAGTGTTAGCATGGGTGGGGGAGAACAACGTGATCAGGCAGTGCTCGGGGATCACTAAAGATCTATCCGTCCGACACGGCCGAGTTCAAACCAGCGTGTGTACATAGCTTAAAACGGGGCTTATGATATTGAAAATGCTGTGTGACCTGACTGATGTGAGAGAGAATGAGGCACTCAGACTACTGTGATTGGCAGTTAGCAGGGGCTGATCACAAGCTCTTCTTTGGTCCCATGACTTGGTTGACATCTGGCCCCTTCTGATGGGAAAGCTATTCTTGTGTAGAGATGCAATGTGGCACTAGAAATACGTCTCACAAATCTTTCTAAACAGGATGCCAACATTTTGTGGGAACATGAGCCAAAACATCCCATAAGTGTATAAATAGCCCCTTAATAAGTCTCATTATAACACTAGACATACATTTACAAGTTTTGATAAATTGATGGAATTGATCCTTTTTTTTTTTTTACTAAAAAATATTGTTTGAAAAGAAATCGATCAAAGCCCCACACACTAGTATCGCCAAAACATAGATTTCAACCAAATCAATTGAGTAAGTACATTTCATACACTCACAGTTACGAGAGCAATGTTAAAGTGCATGGTCAGAAACAGTCAATCAATCTACAGTCGTTCAAAAGCAGTCAAATGAAAGCAGATTCCTGTGCCATCAACCCAAATTTTCCACCCTACTCGATCAACAGGATTTAGATTTTTAGCTTGATATCACTCAAATTGCCATACTAGTTGCAGCCATTAAAGAGAAATATCCTGTAGATGCATCAGGCATGGTTCCCAGAGATCCATTTAGAAAGCAAAAGAGGTGGTGGCAAAAGAGGAGGTGCTCTCTTGTCACAGCAGAACTTCGGTTGCGTACATATGCTCAGTTACAGTTGCCCTTCGGCTGGGTTTACACTATGTGAACTTTGTGGCGTGGACAGGGATATTAGATTTGCTGTTACCATCCAAGCCATGAACCCCTTTGTCTACAGTTGCTCTGCGGTGTCTACTGCAACAGATATGTCAGAGATAATATGCTATTTCATCTTCACCAGAAATTACTCTTCTATCCATGATTCCAGGCCCTAGCTCAATAAGGAATAAAAGCATTCTCAGACACTGTCTCACTGCGGGAAAAACTTCCATCACCCTCCTCTGGCTATCTTCCATCCCATCATCCTTTATAGGACAACTGAAGTAAGAGGAATATGGAGGCTGCCATATTTATGTCCTTCTAAACAATGCCTGGCAGTACAGCTGATCTATTTGGCTGCAGTAGTGTCTGATTCATTGCTAGTACACACCATACGATTTTCTGTTAGATTTTTCTGTTCGATTATATTCTATAAAGTATTGGTAGAGAATGGTCATTATCTATGGTGCATCGTCTTCTGGTTGTCTCCTGCTGAGTAGAACAATGCCTAATTGCTAGGCAGATAGATGGTTAGATAGATAATTTCCAACATGTTGGAAATTATCTAACAGAAAATCTAAAGGTGCCCATAGACCTAAAGATTATGAGCAGATTCGACAAAGAGACAATTTTTATCTCTAATCGAATCTGATTAAAGTTTGTCTCTTTTCAATTCTGCTCATACGCTACAGGCAGATTCCCATCTGATTTCAGCATGAAATCTTTAGGGAATCGCCTGAGCCCACTGCCCCCGCACTGCTGCTACCCCCCTAATGTATAAATGTGCCCCCCGTGTGCATTTATACATTACCTGTCCTGTTGCAGCCTCCGCGCGGTGTCCCGTAACCTCCGGGCGGCTATCCATACACGCTACTGGCGCCTAGCATCTGACTTCAGACACTATGCAACAACGTCAGACAATATGCGCCAGTAGCGCATACGGAATACCACCCGGAGGTTACGGGACACCGCGTGGAGGCTGCAACAGGACAGGTAACGTATAAATGCACACTGGGGGCACATTTATACATTGCGGCGGGGGTTTCGTCGTCTCGTCGCTCGCTCGGAAATCACTGCCGTACCGCAGCGCACCCGACCAAGCAACTTCGGCCCGAAATCTTGGCCGACCAAGTTGCCTGATGTATGGGCACCTTAACAGAAAATTGTATGGGGTGTACCTAGCATAACACCTAGAACAAGCATGCAGCTAATCTCAGATCTGTCAATAATGTCAGAAACACCTGATCTGCTGCATGCTTGTTCACGGTGTATGTTTTAAAGTATGAAGCAGAGGATCAGCAGGGCTGCCAGGCAACTGGCATTGCTTAAAAGTAAATAAATACAGCAGCTTCCTTGTCCCCCTCGCTCCTGATTTCAGCATCAAATACACTGCCTTTAAAATGTCTTTATATTGGCATGTAACCTCACCCTCCCTGCGATGTTTAGCCTAGGCTGTTTAGACATGTGTAATTCTCCTCCCAGACCATTCTGGGATACCAGGCATTATTTGTACTGGCTTTGGAACTCTCAGTAAACAGAGGACATGGCTGATTTGTTTTGATTTTCCCATTATGTCAAGCAAAAGAGGCAGGGATAATTATGGTAGACCTTAACCACTTCATGCCATAGGCTGAAGGGTTCAAATGAGAGCGCGCCTGTGTGCTACTGTGGCATGCATGCACATGTTTCAGCTAAATAGTTGGACTTTTATCAATACCCTAAAAGTGCAGAAATAGGACATTTATATATGTCCATTTTGCATTAAGTGGCCGGTATACATCAATGGCACCAATTCATCAAAGGCTGTTCAATGAAAAAAACAAAAAAACAAAAACACAAGTCGGGAAAATACAGCATTTGGTATTTTAGACTTGTGAGCTATTTCATGAATATTTTCACAGGTGTGGTAGAAGTTTGGTAACTTACCAAAGCCCATTGTAACAGCAGAAGAGTGAGTTGTCTATGTTGTTAAATGCTGTTTTCCATGCAGAGACAGCATTACAATAGTAAGAGGCATACTGACGTCCCTTTAGATGTTTGTTATACTGCCTCTGCTTGCTCTAAATCTGTTAGTCTCTTTTAGTCTTTTTTAACATTTTAATTGCCACAGCTTAGATGTACTTCCAAAAGACAGTACACATGCCCTGTTTAGGCGATTTCCCCACTAGCTCCTCTGCATCTTCAAACATAAACCTTAAGCCCAATCTACACGATACGATTCTTTGTGCGATTCGATTATGATTTTATTTAAGATCCGATTAAATCCGACATTTCCGATCGGGATTCGGGTCAATTCAATTTGCCATTGCAAAACAATGGCAAAGCAAATTGAATCGAATACCGATCGGACATGTCGGATTTAATTGGATCGTAAATAGAATCGTAATCGAATCGCACAAAGAATCGTATCGTGTAGATGGGGCTTGAGAGGTTGGCAGGTATAACCTGTTTTGATACATCTCTCTCTACTCGTCTGCCTGGGGGTAGAGAAGCTGGACCCGCCTGAGAAACCTGCGGGTCCTATCAACAGGACTTGCAGAGACAGGGGCTGTTTCTATTGGCATCTGCTCTTGTCAGTCATAGGTAATCGTCTGCTTCTGTGAGTTCCTTGAGTCCCGCACGGATTCTAACAAAGAACTGCCAGTAATGGAACTGTATTTTACCGCATGCTGTAACCTTGATGAATTGACATGTGTTGAGGCATTTACTGCACAAGTCGGTAATTTACCTCACTGCTTGGTAATTTCAACTTGTCAAGCAGTAACAGCCTTGATGAATTGACATTTTCCTAAGTTCTCGGTAAAATCATCTGTTTTCAGCATTACCGATGCTGAAGTAATGCTTTATGAATTGACACCAATATGTTGACTAAAAGTTTCACCAATAGACTATTATAAACTAACTGCCTGATATAATGTTATTTAGATTTTTCATGCTGTTTAAAAGGCAGAATTACATTTCTTTTAATTTTTGTTTTCAATAATTTGTATTGAACAGTTGTAAAACAAAATCATATGATAAAAGCATCATCATAAATTATACAGTCTAGTAGGGTAAACTGGTAAAGAAATTACCAGCAGCATTTTAGCTTAATTTTGCCATGTGTAATTGAAGCGCGACTGTAATAATGCATTCAAAACTCAACCCTCTCGGTGTCCTCGTTCCTGCGCTATCCCACATTCAAATTTGCCACCTCCCGGAGTCCTGAGAAGGCTTTGGAAGCACTCAGGTTCCTGAATGCTTCCACAGATGGGCAGCTCCGTACTGCAAGTGCTTCCAAAGATGAGCAGCTCCGTACTGCAAGTGCTTCCAAAGATGGGCAGCTCCGTACTGCAAGTGCTTCCAAAGATGGGCAGCTCCGTACTGCAAGTGCTTCCAAAGATGGGCAGCTCCGCACTGCAAGTGCTTCCAAAGATGGGCAGCTCCGTACTGCAAGTGCTTCCAAAGATGGGCAGCTCCGTACTGCAAGTGCTTCCAAAGATGGGAAGCTCCGTACTGCAAGTGCTTCCAAAGATGGGAAGCTCCGTACTGCAAGTGCTTCCAAAGATGGGAAGCTCCGTACTGCAAGTGCTTCCAAAGATGGGAACCTCCGTACTGCAAGTGCTTCCAAAGATGGGAAGCTCCGTACTGCAAGTGCTTCCAAAGATGGGAAGCTCCGTACTGCAAGTGCTTCCAAAGATGGGAAGCTCCGTACTGCAAGTGCTTCCAAAGATGGGAAGCTCCGTACTGCAAGTGCTTCCAAAGATGGGAAGCTCCGTACTGCAAGTGCTTCCAAAGATGGGAAGCTCCGTACTGCAAGTGCTTCCACAGATGGGCAGCTCCGTACTGCAAGTGCTTCCAAAGATGGGCAGCTGCGTACTGCAAGTGCTTCCAAACATTAGCAATTCCGTACTTCAAGTGCTTCCGAAGATGGGAAGCTCCGTACTGCAAGCGCTTCCACAGATGGGCAATTCCATACTGCAAGTGCTTCCACAGATGGGCAGCTCCGTACTGAAAGTGCTTCCAAAGATGGGCAGTTCCGTACTGCAAGTGCTTCTGAAGCTTTCCAGGGATCCCCAAAGGCACATTCAACCAGTTAGCCAATAACCTTCAATGAGGGTGACAGCATTGGAACAATGACACAGAGAGGACCAGGAATGTGCTATGGGATCCAGAGCCTTCCCTCTCCACAGGCAAGTACCTAACTTTCTTTTTACAGTTGCTTCACATTTACTTTAAAGTGGAACTTTACCAAAAGATAGAAGTAGACTGTAAGCCTTTGGGCAGGGTCCTCCTCCTTTTGTGTCCTACCTGATCATGCACCTCCATTACTGTGCACCCATGCTATGCATCTGAGTAAACCTAACTTGCCTAATCTCCATGCTCCATCCAGTGAATGACTAAGCATTACCTGGTACTCATACTATGGTGTGTGATCTGGTTTTCTTGTATTCCTGTATTGTCATATTGCTGTATGTCACCCCTAAATATTGTCTGTAACCTAAATTAATGTTCAGCGCTGCGTAATATGTTGGCGCTTTATAAATACAATAAATAATAATAAAGTAGGGAGAAAAATAAATCAATACATTGCAAAGTGAGAAGTTAAAAAATAGAAAATAGATCAAGAAATGGATTGATAATCGGCGTACAAATCCTCCGTGACGTCATCAAGCCGGGACCCGGGTTACCGGCAATATGCGGCTGACTGCAGTGCGGAGAACAGAGGATCGGGCTTCAGGACAGTCGCAGGAATGAGGTAGGTGAGTGAGGCTGCTTGCTGTTGGATTTTTTTTAGGATTTCTGCACGGAGGGGGCTGCCTCATGGGGGGGGGGGCATCTGGCTATCGATCCTGGGGGGTGGGGGTAGGATAAATAAAAGGGGGGGTTACATATTTGTTGGTGGGCATCTAATTGACTAAGGGGAGGGGGGGATTTACTAATTTGGTGCATCTGGGCAACTGGGGGGCAGTAATCATATACTGGGGGCACATTTGGCTATAATGGGGGGGGGGCAGCACTAATCCTGGAGGTACATCTGGCCATAATGGGGTTAATCCTGATCTGGGGACACATATGGCTATAAAGAGGGGCACTATTCCTGGGGGTGCGTCTGTCGATCTATTCTGGGGCTGTCAAACGCAGAGGACACATGTGGCTATGCTAGGGGGGCTGATATTGGGGACACATCTGACTATACTGGGGGAGGCGGTGATACTGGGGACACATCTGGATATCTATACTGGGGCGACTTTAACTAGCGGCACAGTTTTTATGTCAATCGCACTTTTTATTTCCAAACAGGAATTGGTCAAAATTCAACAATGCATTTTTTAAAAAATTTTCCCACTTTTTCCCATTAAAATGCATAGAGAGGAACATTTTACTTTGTACCAAATACCCCCAATGAAAGCTTAGTTTGTCTTGAAAAAAACGATATATAGATAATTTAAGTGGCACGAGTACAGATGAAGTTATTGCTGATTAAAAAGGGACACCGCTAAAGTGTCAAAACTGCTCTGGTCAATAAGGGGAAAACAAGGTCTGGATGCGAAGTGGATAAAAATAGATATATATTTGAACAGAAGGAAATACTGCTTGCTTAGCAGTTGGAAGAAGCCATTATTTCCCACAAGGCAACGAGGTTCACAGACAGCAAATTGTCATGACCATGGCATCACACTGTAGGAGGGGTTTTACCACAATATCAGCCACCCACACACTCCCCCTTACCCCAATGATCAATTGAACTAAAGGTAAAGATTTCTCATGGGTAAGATGGTATCAGCTACTGATTGGGATGAAGTTCAATCCAAGGTTAAAGTTCCTCTTTAATCGCTCAAAACTGAGCATAAGATATTGATGACCCGATGCCTCTTCAGGGGTCAAGTACAATCAAAAAATAACCTTAAAGCCTACTAAAGAGCCCTCACTGAAATAAAGTCCTTGAGCTATTGTGTAGTAAGTGGATTGGGGTGGGGGGAGTCTAGAAGTAATGTACTGGTCTTAGTAAACCGCATTCAAAATGTCTTATATGATCTGATCTGTGGAGAAGGGTTGTAAACTGAAAAAAAAAATGGATACAGGGAAGCCTCCTTCACCCCATCACCGCTGGCCAGGACCCTCTTCTTGTTTGCAGCCACACTCCCTACATTGTACAAGCGTGGCTAGTCACAATAGTAAGAAGATGTTCATGGATCCTGGGCAGCAATGGTGGTCCCATGCTCGTGTATAGATTGGGGAGCCTCTGTACTGAACTTACTTATGAATTTCAAATCCAAGTCAAGGTAACCACAGACAACTAATTATAACTCATAGCAGTTTTCTGATGGTCTCATAACATAATTCGAGTAAGACAACTCTTGGAAAAAAAAAATATGGCAAAGCTTTTATTTATGGCAGAGTTCTTCAAGGAACCAATAAACAAACCACGGCACATATCTGGTAAAATAGTGTCTGCCTGAAGTATTTGTTGCAGCATAATCATTACATCTACAAACGTACTTAAAACAGTCATCTTTTATAGATCCGGTCTCTAAAAATCAGTGGAATCTTCTGACATGATAAAAGCACACATCACTTTCCAGAGTGAAGTCCTGTATAGAAGATCCTATTGACCATTAGCCAACCCACAGAGCAAGCAGTTTATCTCACAGTCCAAAGCGACCTTCTACTTCAGAGCAGATCATTTCCGCTATAGCCATGGAAGACGTGGCTGCTGGGGACGGTGCATTCCTGACATGAAGGATTCTACTTGCAATGTCACCAGAACCTCCATCAAACACAAAGTCATCCACAAGGTTCCCATCTCTGTCCAGGGCCTGTGCTCGGACCCCTGAAGGACCTCTGTGTGAAACAAAAATGACTTTATTAGTATTGTATGAGGGGATCCAATGATAACTCGTATGGTAACAAGGATTTTGGCGTGTACATCAGTATTATTTTAAAAACAGCTTAATTGCAGTTCAGTGACAGTTGATCATTATTTCAAGTTTTTTTTTTAACCTCAAGACACCCCCTTTCACATTACTAGTTGACTGCTTCTAGTTTAACAGTTCCTGTCCCAGCTAAAAAGCCCATGTATAATAATAACCCCTAGCAAATTTGTACTTGTACTCGACACCCCCCTATCCTCGCCAGTTAGTGCATTCAAAGGCAGGAGCTGGCCTACAAAGAGAATGAAATATTGTTCTAAATGCATCCTGTTTCAAAGACCATGCTACATCCAGGTCTCACTAAATCTGGAACCTGCCCACACCACACCCACATTTCACACCAGATGAAGACCTGCCCACACACTGCACTCACATCTCACTACAGCTGCAGACCTGCCTTACCACCTCTCACTATAGCTGTCCATCTGAATTGAAATTGTGTGGTGTGAGCAAACTTCACTTAAATCTGGATGTGGTGTAGACAGCTGAAGCAAGAGCTAATTATGGGTGGGATGTAGGCAGGTCTCCAGCTGCAGTGAGAGGTGGATGTGGGTGTAGTGTGGATATGTATCCAGCAGTACTGAAATCTAGGTGTGGTGTAAGCAGGGCTCCAACAGTAGTGAGATCTAGGTGTGGTCTTCAATAGTAGTGAGATCTAGGTGTGGTGTGGTGAGGTCTCCAACAGTAGTGAGATCTAGGTGTGGCATGGGCAGGTCTCAATCTGTCGTAAAAACTAAATGTGGGTTCGGCGTAGGCTGCTCTCCAGCTGCAGTGATAGGTGGATGTGGGTGTGGTGTGGGTAGCTCTTCAGCAGAAGTGAGATCTAGGTGACGTGGCGTGGGTAGCTCTATATCGGACGTGAAATCTAAATGAGGGTCTGGGAAAATCTCCAACTGTACCGAGATCTGGATGTGATGTGGGCAACTAATGCCTGCACCTACATTTAGGATTCAATTTCTCTCCCCCCCCCCCCCACCCCCCACCTCAGCTGACCTGTCATCTTACATAGTTATTTAGGTAAAAAAAAACAAAAACAAAAAAAAAAAAAAGACATACGTCCATCGAGTTCAACCAGAAAACAAAGTACAACAGGGGGGGAAGTGGTTTGCTGTTGGAAACAGCAAAGTGGAATACAGGCTTGAGATCCACAAATCATTTCTATACCATCAGAGCCCAACAGATAATCCAGGCCTGCCTGCAACTTTGTTTTAGTTAAATACTGTAGGATTTAGTCAACAGGATCTTTATTGCTGTTCATATGGTATTTTGTTTCACTCCGTGAAGTTGATGGCCTGGCAGGGCCCGGGGTTTTTCCCCACCCCATTTTCTTAGGTCATATTGCTTTGCAGTTTGTAGAATTTTATGTAAATTATTTCCTGCTAGCAGATCGCTTATTGATGTGTACCCTCAGGTGCTGACCATTTATCATCTATTCTAGACCACACCTTGCTCCTTCACAAATGTGGGCAATATGTCAGGTGTTATGTTGTCTGTGATGGGTGTTTGATTGCTAGGTCATATCTCATTTTCTTCCTGTATCTCTAATATCAATAAAGAGGATGTGCGGTCAAAAAAATAATACTGTAGTGAAATCATGTTCATGAATTTGGAGAAGGCTAGCACTTTGATTAAATAAAATACGTTTTAAACAATGATATTGCTTAAAGTTATACAAGATTGCATATCCTGTTACATCATATAACAAATTGATAAGAGTCTACAATCACATCCAGACAGCAACAACCTTTGCAAACATACTGTAGGTGAGATTGTAAACATCTTCCTATTGCTCAATGATTCTGCAATCGACATTTAACCTACTGGTACTATACAGAAGCATGTGCCTGTGACCCTGCCCAAGGTCCACTTTCACTTATCATGTTACTACAGACACCCCATCATTACACGAGATGACCAATATATGAGGGGGGGGGGGGGAGAGGAAGAGAGAGAGATCACATAATGGTAACCTGTTACAATACCAGTCCATATGGTTCTTTCTGGGATGGAAACGGAAGCTGCAGAACAGAGGGGGCAGAAATCTTCCCACTTGCACCCATCCCTTTTATAAACACCTTTGTCCATTTCTATGACAAGGGACTCAAACCCACCTACAATGTATGTTAGGATAGGGTGTTGGGGCCGTTTAAAATGAATGAGTGGGGGCAAATACTGTACTTCTTTAAGGTTCCGTATACACTTGGGCCTGGTGCACACCAAAAACCGCTAGCAGATCCGCAAAATGCTAGCAGATTTTGAAACGCTTTTTCTTATTTTTCTGCAGCGTTTCAGCTAGCATTTTGCGGTTTTGTGTAGCGGTTTTGGTGTAGTAGATTTCATGTATTGTTACAGTAAAGCTGTTACTGAACAGCTACTGTAACAAAAATGCCTGGCAAACCACTCTGAAGTGCCGTTTTTCAGAGTGGTTTGCGGTTTTCCTATACTTAACATTGAGGCAGAAACGCCTCCGCAATCCAAAATCTGCAGCAGCCCGGGAGTATGCGTTTCTGCAAAACGCCTCCCGCTCTGGTGTGCACCAGCCCATTGAGATACATTACCCTAGCGGATCCGCCCCCGCAAGCGGATCGCAAACTGCAGCAGAACCGCTCTGGTGTGCACTAGGCCTTACTGCGTCACGGTACTCTGACCTGCCACAGTTTGTCGCAGTGGCCATTAAAGTGGACCTGAACTCAGAACTCCTCTCTGCTCTAAAAGATACACAGCAGCATAATAACCTTTAAACAAAAAAATATTTCTTTGTTACAGCTGATACAAATCCTACAATAAATCTGCACAGTTTCTACTTCCTGATTCATGGAAGCAGACATATTATTAACACCCTGTGCTTTCAAATGGGCTTATCTGCTTATCTGCCATAGGCAGTCATGTGACACTGGGGAAGATCAAATTACAACTAGTGATTAGACACAAATGAGGGGGAATTACACAGGCTGAACTCTTAAAATACATACAGGGTGCATTTCCGTTATTTTTTCCTTCTGTCCTGTGCATGAGTTCAGGTCCACTTTAAAGTCAATGAGACATGACACACTGCATGCACACTGTGATGCAATGCGACGGACGTGCTCCGGGCGCCACAGAAGTAACACACAAGCTGCAGTGCGCTACTCTGCAACTCCCGAAAGTGCACTGGAAGTCGTGTGTTAATATATATTGCTTCGGTTGCACTGTGGCTAAAAAGGGTAGTGCAACTTTTCAACTGCGGTGTGGTGAGATTGTTCCAAATCACACAGCTACTGCAGTGCACCAACGTAAAAGTACCCTGAAAGAAAATAAGGAAGAAAAGAAAATGATTTATACACCACTGTACTTTAGGTCTTCTGGTATGGCCCAATAATTGTATTCCTCTTGGTTCTTCACAACAACAGTGAGGACCCCCACCCAGCGACAGTCAACAATGTTGCACCTCTTATAAAGGAAGCTTTAACATCAGTAAATCTTTTTCCAAGATTCCCTACAGGTCCATTGATCTGGACCAATGAGCGTTCTTCCAGCTGAGAATTACCTATGGTCAAGTCAAAAGAATGGATAGGGGGTCAAAGTGGAAATTCAAAGATGCTTTATTGGGGTACCCTCCTTCCTGCACAGGAGTAAAGCAAATGAAAGCCCTTCACATTTACTTGAGGATTATGGCAGTGTGAAGTCAGAAAAGGAACCTTGGAAATTTCTAGCCAGGCCCTTTCAATCACTATTGAGTGTTAATTTTCCCCCAATTCTTTGCAGGTATAAAATCAAATAGAAGGATTTGTGAAGCAGTGTGTTAAGTGGGGAGTGGTGCTAAAGAGATCAATGCCCAAAGCAATAGTATCACCCAGAAATACCCCAGAGAGCAGCATCCTAAAGGGCCCATAAGGTATGTACAGGCAGTTAGTAATTGAATCTGCCAGTAAAGTGTCTGCACTGCGGGGTGATCATGTACTTGCAAGAAGTGTTTTAGCACTTGAAATTCACTCAGGAAGTAATATAGCCTAATGAGATGCTAATCATTCCAGCTGGTATGCAAATTTGATGTAAATTGTATGCAGCTTGGTATCAGAATTGGTAGAAAGTGCGTTTGAAAGGCTAAATTGCAAGATGCCTAGACTTCACATGAAAGTTGCATGTAAGAGAGCTGCGTTCTCCCCAGGCACTTTTAGCCGGGTGCTCCACCCGGCTAGTTTTGGTGAGCACCCGGCTGTCATTGGCTCACCCCCTCCTATGCTGTAAGCAGAATTGCACACAGAAACACTGGCCCTGCATTCTCTCATATCAGCCCACCCGGCTACTTTTCATGCCACCCGGCTGAAAAAAAATTCTGGGGAGAACACTGAGGAGTGTGCGCAACAACTCTCTAAACATCATCCCGCCACACATGCGCTATCCAGTCAGCACCGCAGCCAATCACAGCGGGGTGTGGAAGGAGGGGGCGTGTGTGGGGTTGACTAACACAGCTCCGCGGCCAATCAGAGCAGTGCAGGATAGAAGCACATACCATACATACGAACATTGTGTGATGGACGGACCTACAGACATACAGTGGGCAGCTTGGAAGGTATTATTACAGATAATTATTATTACTACAAGTAAGCAACGGCACTTCTCTCAATGCATAAATGGTTTGCAAGACTAATTGCATATTTGCTCCTCTACCTCTTAACAAGGTAAATCAGTACATATTAAGCTTAAAACAAAAACAAACACCCTGAATTGTTTTTATAATCCAAAATAATGGTCTGCAAGATGCGTCTTCCGCTCATAACTCGTACCATTTGGCATGGGACTGGAAATTCATTATAAAGAGGCGTTTAACACCATGGCTTCAATCCACTAAGAGCGGTTTGTTAAAATAAATTAGGTCAGTAAAATACCGCATTCTGTGTTTTAGACCTTTTTTCTTTCCCAAATTCACTAAGATTTCCTCACATAAGGTTTGGTAAAATAGCGAAAAATGTTGCTTCTATCCACTAAGCCCTGCTCGGTAGTGTAAAATCTCACCACTTGTGGAGTAGGTTTCAGCAGCAAGCTGCGATTTTTCTCCTACAAGTGGAGCCATTCCTGCTTCAGTCTTGTGACAGCTTACTAGAGTGGTTTCCTGCATCCCTTTAGATATGCATGCATGCCAATAGAGGGCTCTCTTCTGTATATCAGTATATAGACCTGCAAGCCTTTTTGAAGGTCTTCCTCACTCTTTTTTTCTTTCCTGAGGTCTCACCCACCAGTGCTTTGGATCAATTGGGGCGAGTAGCAGGGCCAAGAGGCTCTTCCTATTGGCTGTCTCGCTTGTCTACCAATTTTACTGAATATGGATTGCTGGTCGACAGGTCTAGGCAGAAATACCAAACATTTTACTTGTTTTACCTAATATTTCAAACTTTGTGAATTGACAGTTATTGAGGTATTTTCCACAAAATTCAGTAATTTACCTCATTAGCCGAATGTGGTAACGCTCAGTGAATTGAGCCCATGTTTTTATTACAGTATTATAATTATTTCTGATTAATACCTTGTTGGGCCTCAAACCCCATTCCATATCATCTAGACTAGGCCTTTTTTGTCATCATATGTATTATGTACCACAGCAATGCACGCGGTGTAGGCTTGACAATATACTAGCTGAACATTCACAAACACTATCAGTGTGCTCTGATAACCAGTGAAACATACAGGCGTCATATTGATAAGAAATGGGCAAGATAAAATCATAATTTCCTAGTGTAACAGTTACTGATGGCAGATTGTACAGGCAGGGCTTTCTTGTCTCACTGTATGATGGCACTGCACAGTAGATAAAAAGAAACTTATATCGCGCTTTTCTCCTGGCGGACTCAAAGCGCCAGAGCTGCAGCCACTAGAACGCGCTCTATAGGCAGTAGCCGTGTTAGGGAGACTTGCCTAAGGTCTCCTACTGAACAGGTGCTGGCTTACTGAACAGGCAGAGCCAAGATTCGAACCCAGGTCTCCTGTGTCAGAGGCAGAGCCCTTAACCATTACACTAATACCATCTATATACACAGTGTACAATAAGTACCTTATTACTGATTTATCTGCAATGTCCTTGTATGCCTTTCTTGTACTATATACACTATTGAAGAGACACTGAAGCGGGAAAAAAAAATTATGATATAATGAATTGGTTGTGTAGCACGGATAATTACTAGAACATTAGTATCAAAGAAAATATTCTCATATTTTTATTTTCAGTTATATAGTGTGTTTTTTATAACATTGCATCATTCTCTAATATTTCCAGTTTATACACTACTCAGCATTCTAAATGATTTTTACAGAGCAGGTGTAACGATTGGTGTCAGCTAACAGATTTTCTGATTATTGGTGGTCTGCAGTATCACCAATAATACAGATGCTATACCTGATTATGTGGTGATCTGCAGAATCACCAATAATGCTAGTATAGCCAGATACAAGACTACCAATGTGAGATAGTGTTTGGTGTAACAGTAATTAGGATGAGCGGGTTCACCCGAGGAGCGAGTGACCCAGACAGTACTGCAGCCGGTGCTCACTATAGGGCAGGTGAGTCAGAACGTGCTGCAGCCGAGAGTGTTGGAAGCACAAACGCAAGTAGAAGATAATACAACCAGAGCTGAACAACTGATCACCTGTGGAGCAGGTGATTCAGGTAGTACTGCAGCCTAGTAGTGTTTGGTGCACAGCACAAGGAGGAGTAATACAATTAGTACTGAACTAACGATCCCCTGTGGAACAGGTGATATGAACTGTATTGCAGCCTAGGCGTAGTTGATACAGAAGGTACTGCTGCCTAAGTGTAGGCAATACACAGTACTGTAGCCTAGGAGTAGATGATACAGACAGTACTGCAGCCTAGGAGTAGATGATACAGACAGTACTGCAGCCTAGGAGTAGATGATACAGACAGTAATTTCCTTCACCAGTGGCTAGGTCCACTGGTGCGGGTAGCGAGGTCAGACAGGCAGAGTAGGCAACGAGCGAACAGGTACAGTACAGAAACGGAAGACTGATTCAGCGTCAATAACAAGCAGGGTCGGCAACGTGAATTGGATAGCTGAGGTACAGAATCGACAAACAGGAGGATAGTCAGAGTAAGCAGAAAGTCATAACAAATAAACAATGCAATTAGTACTTTAACCACCCTGGCGTTCTATTAAGATCGCCAGGGCAGCTGCGGGAGGGTTTTTTTTAAATTAAAAAAAACTATTTCATGCAGCCAACTGAAAGTTGGCTGCATGAAAGCCCACTAGAGGGCGCTCCGGAGGCGTTCTTCCGATCGCCTCCGGCGCCCAGAATAAACAAGGAAGGCCGCAATGAGCGGCCTTCCTTGTTTTGCTTAGATCGTCGCCATAGCGACGAGCGGAGTGACGTCATGGACGTCAGCCGACGTCCTGACGTCAGCCGCCTCCGATCCAGCCCTTAGCGCTGGCCGAAACTTTTTGTTCCGGCTACGCTGGGCTCAGGCGGCTGGGGGGACCCTCTTTCGCCGCTGCTCGCGGCGGATCGCCGCAGAGCGGCGGCGATCAGGCAGCACACGCGGCTGGCAAAGTGCCGGCTGCGTGTGCTGCACTTTATTTGATGAAAATCGCCCCAGCAGGGCCTGAGCGGCAGCCTCCGGCGGTGGTGGACGAGCTGAGCTCGTCCATCCCGCCAGGCTGGTTAAGCTATCAACAGAATCTGGCTAAGTGTGGAACCCCGGCTCCGGCCGGTTTTAGCACACTTTGGGATCTGACTAGGGTCTGAGCGCTAACACGATAGCATTTGCAACAGCAGACGAGGAGCTACTGACAGGCCTGTCCTATATATACCCAACCATGCTCCACAGCGCCGACCCAGTCACTCAGCCAATCCGGACGCTGGCTGGAATCAGCTGACCGCGCGTCAGCTGACTCCCCTCCTAGATGCATAAAGGTCCTGTCGCTTGGCTGGCTCGCTCGCGCGCGTAGCCCTTAACCTGTGAGCAATAGTAGGACCAGGCAAAGTCTCAGCATGCAACCGCGCGACAGAGGCCGCTGGCTGATACGCGGAGATAGCCGCCATGCCGCTTGTCTCTGCGGCGGTATCTCCGCTATCTATTACAGCAGGCCAGTGAACCATTGACCTGTCCTCTGGAGAGAAAAAGAAAATACAATGACTGACAGTTGAGATAACAAGCTTCAGAAGACAGAGCTGTCTGAAAGTCGTGGAGCTCAATGGCTCTTTTGCATAGATAATAACTGGAGTTTCTTAACTCTTCCTGTACTGGAAACAATATTAGACTCATGTCTCTGCTCCTAATGTTTTATTTCTTAGCTGTACTACACATACAAATCATTATATCATCTTTTTCCGCTTCAGTGTCTCTTTGTGCTACAGGAGATGCAGATAACTATTTAAATACTACTGTAGTGCATGCCGCCTATTATTATATGATTTACAGTGGTTTTTTATCTAAAGAAGAGCGCTCTCTAGCGTTACTTAACATTATTTCTATTCACTATAGATTTTGCATTCTCTTGCCTCCGCCAAAGCAAACTGGAATTTTTGGTCTCATCGGCTGCAGGGACTTTTTAATATAGAATGTCAAACTGCAACCCTGTAGCAAGTTTTATGTTCATAGAGAATCTCTAACACCAAGTTTTCATTGCAAATACAATCCACTGGCACCACAGCTTTCCAAAACTGTAGATTTGTTAACTTCTGTCCTATGGCTTATAAATGTTCCACCAACAGATCAATATTTTTTGTGACATAGCCATAGTAAAGGAGGGGTTACTTAACTTAGGTTATTGGCCACCTGATACCAACTTTTTTATAATTTTGTTACAGTAAAAGCAAAGTAAAGGTTTTACAGACTCACTCAAATGCTTTCCTGGATCTATGTATACACCAATGCAAAGATTTTTTTGTAGACTTTTTTTTATTAGTTCCTTAATTAGGTAAAGTCTAATGTTTTTAAAAGTCCTTGTGCAGGATCCTAGACACTGGTACTTCCTGTAGGACAGACATTACTATAGGCCAGTGATGGCTAACCTTTAGAAAGAAAACGGTATGATGCTATTTATACCCGCCGTAACCCCAAAGCAGCAAATATAGCCAACTATGATCATTAAGGGCTCATTCACACTATGTGCTGCGCTGTCAGTTTTGACGCACCGCATATAATGTAAGATTCATATGGTAACATGAAAGTCAATAGACTTCCATGTTACCATTCACACTACAGGTGTGCGTTCACATGCGTTACGTTGTAACGCATCTGGGAACATTTTAACGCACAACGCATATGTTTCCCCGATGGGTACAGCTGCCGACGTCCACGCTTTAGCGCACCACAACGTGCATTCCGTGCGATCCCTGTGCGTTGGCAGCGCATGCATGAAATCGCATTCGTGCATATGTTCTGTAGTGTGAATGAGCCCTTAATAATAAATGCAGCAACAGTTACCCCAGACACCAGAAAATAAACGCAATGTGTGCAACATTTCAGCAGAAAATCTTGCAATGTGGGCCACATATTACCAGAAAACAAACGCAGTGGGCCACATTTCAAGAGAAAATAAATGCAGTGGGCCACATTTCACCAGAAAACAAACGCAGCGGGCAGCATTTCACCAGAAAACAAACGCAGTGGGCCACATTTCACCAGAAAACAAACGCAGTGGGCAGCATTTCACCAGACAACAAACGCAGCGGGCAGCATTTCACCAGAAAACAGACGCAGTGGGCCACATTTCACCAGAAAATAAACGCAGTGGGCCACATTTCACCAGAAAATAAACGCAGCAGGCAGCATTTCACCAGAAAACAGACGTAGTGGGCCACATTTCACCAGAAAACAGACGCAGTGGGCCACATTTCACCAGAAAATAAACGCAGTGGGCCACATTTCACCAGAAAACAAACGCAGTGGGCCACATTTCACCAGAAAATAAACGCAGTGGGCCACATTTCACCAGAAAATAAATGCAGCGGGCAGCATTTCACCAGAAAACAAACGCAGTGGGCCACAATTCACCAGAAAACAGACGCAGTGGGCCACATTTCACCAGAAAACAAACGCAGCGGGCAGCATTTCACCAGAAAACAGACGCAGTGGGCCACATTTCACCAGAAAATAAACGCAGTGGGCCACATTTCACCAGAAAATAAACGCAGCGGGCAGCATTTCACCAGAAAACAGACGTAGTGGGCCACATTTCACCAGAAAACAGACGCAGTGGGCCACATTTCACCAGAAAATAAACGCAGTGGGCCACATTTCACCAGAAAACAAACGCAGTGGGCCACATTTCACCAGAAAATAAACGCAGTGGGCCACATTTCACCAGAAAATAAACGCAGCGGGCAGCATTTCACCAGAAAACAAACGCAGTGGGCCACAATTCACCAGAAAACAGACGCAGTGGGCCACATTTCACCAGAAAACAAACGCAGCGGGCAGCATTTCACCAGAAAACAGACGCAGTGGGCCACATTTCACCAGAAAATAAACGCAGTGGGCCACATTTCACCAGAAAACAAACGCAGCGGGCAGCATTTCACCAGAAAACAGACGTAGTGGGCCACATTTCACCAGAAAATAAACGCAGTGGGCCACATTTCACCAGAAAATAAACGCAGTGGGCCGCATTTCACCAGAAAACAAACGCAGTGGGCCACAATTCACCAGAAAACAAACGCAGTGGGCCACATTTCACCAGAAAATAAACGCAGCGGGCAGCATTTCACCAGAAAATAAACGCAGCGGGCAGCATTTCACCAGAAAATAAACGCAGCGGGCAGCATTTCACCAGAAAACAAACGCAGTGGGCCACATTTCACCAGAAAACAAACGCAGTGGGCCACATTTCACCAGAAAACAAACGCAGTGGGCCACATTTCACCAGAAAACAAACGCAGTGGGCCACATTTCACCAGAAAACAAACACAGCGGGCAGCATTTCACCAGAAAACAAACGCAGCGGGCAGCATTTCACCAGAAGACAAACGCAGCGGGGAGCATTTCACCAGAAAACAAACGCAGTGGGCCACAATTCCCCAGAAAACAAAGGCAGTGGACCACAATTCCCCAGAAAACAAACGCAGTGGGCCACAATTCCCCAGAAAACAAACGCAGTGGGCCACAATTCACCAGAAAACAAACGCAGTGGGCAGCATTTCACAGTAAATAAACAATGTGGGAAACATAGCATTTAGCAGAAAATAACACAGTGGGCCGCATTTCACCTGCAAAAAAAGTAATGTACTCACCTGACAGAAGTCTTCTCTCTCTGCTGGGCTCTGGCGCGCATCTCCCCCGGACGTTCCTTCTGCAGCTGAGTCTCCCGCGCTGCCGCTGACAGGCAGAGTGCAGGGCTACGGGAAGATGGCGCCCGAAGCCCTGTACTGGAGACAAATAGTCTCCAGTACAGGGCTTCGGCGGCCATCTTGCCGTAGCCCTGGTCTGCCTCCCGGGAGACTGCGGGGCTGCGGGCTATGAACTGGCACGGCAGCGTCTAGTAGACGGTGCGGCCAGTTCATAAGCAGCGGTGGCGTGCCAGCAGATTAGGCTACGCGTGCCGGGCCCGGCACGCGTGCCATAGGTTCGCCACCGCTGCTATAGGCTGAAGTCTACTGCCTACCTCCTTGCAGTCTGAAAAGTAGGTTATTACAATCCCGACATCAGTTCCACCCACAGAGAAATGGACTCCATTAAATGCGGTATTGTCACCATAAAAATCAAATTCCAACACCAACTGGTCTGAGTGTGCAAGTTTTGAATGCAGGATTAGCATCTTTATCACTTAATACAACTTTTTCTGCTGTTATGGTTTGGAGTTATCACATACTTTAGGGGCACTGGCTCTAGTGCCAAACAGTGCCAAAGAGTTGAATGCTTGGAGATCTTTTTATCTATAATATATTCCTCCTCTTCCATTTATTTACCTGCCTAGCTGCTTGTCAGAAACACCCTCTGATTACTTGTGTTTACAAGCAAGGATGAGGTGACTCAGTGATTGGATGTGTAAACAAAACAAAAAAAAGACAGTGCAGTTGTTAGTATACACCTCAGTGGGAGTGTCTGAAGACTCTGGGAGGAGGGCAGCTAATTAATACACAATGAGCAAGAGAAGGGAGGGGGGGGGGGAAACAAGAGTCAGAGAGGATATGATGTCAGGATAAGCTTGGCAAGATGGCCACTGCCTAGAATAGGATTTTCTGCTTTTCCTTTATAAAATTCATAGGAATCATTACGTGGATAGCACAATACATCTGTTATGTAAGTAGAAGTAGTATTTATCTACTTATATATGTGTTTTTTATTTCTAGGTCAGCATGGGTGTCGCTTGTTCTTTAAAGGGAACATGCGAGCTAAAAGCCGCAGCTCCGGTGTCCCAAGGTCTCCTCCTTTACAGATGCCGATCGGCATCTCCTGCGCAAGCGCTCACATAGCCTGGAAGTACTGAAGTACTGGGCCTGCACAGAACGCTTCCGGCCACAGGAGCGCGGCCATGAGCAGTGCGGTCGCACAAGCACGGAAGATGCCGACCTTACGAGGTCGGCATCCGCAACGGAGGAGACTTTGGGACACCAGAGCTGCGACGAGGGACAGAGAGGCTGCCAGGGGCCAGAGAAAGCCCCAGGTAAGTAAATCTTCCTTTTAAAGCAGCTGCTTCTGGTCATGCACTCATAATATTAATATTATTTATATGAAGAAGCCCCATTTTAAAAATAAAAAGTAACAGAGCACCAATTACTAATCCATTACATCAACAATGATGCAAAAATTAACTTGCATAACTAGGGGAACCTTTGACATTGAACCTTCCATTCTTGGCTTTGCGACTCACCTGTCAATATCGGTAATAGATAGCTCTGGGATAAACTTCTGAAGCTCCTTGAGCTGTGCATTAAGAAACAACGCACGATACATTTCTCCCATGCCATATGCCAGATTCTTCAGCACCAGCTTTCGAAGCCCACTGAAAGAGAACTCAACAATAAGAAAAACGTATCCTGCAGAGTGAATGATAAACTGTGTATAAGCTGGATAAGCTATGCTCACTCATCTACTATGAAAGAAGTTCCATGTCGCTTTGCTAATTGGACAGGTCAGAAATTGTGTGTTGCTGTTCTCTCCAAGGTAAAAAGTGACAGCAGTGTATTCTACCTGCACACTGACTGGCGGATCATGCCTGCATATGGAGCAACCCTCTGATGCAGCGGCCCTGCATCAGAGGGTTGCTCCATATGCAGGCATGATCCGCCAGTTCTTACCATTTACCATAAGGCACTGTAGACATGTGCCTACAGGCGCCTGATGATGGAAAGGCGGCTCACTCCCCTACCCTAGTGCCTCCCTTCTTCCTTCCCTATGCAGAGAGCAGAGTGTAAATAAGAGGTTACTCACCCAGCTCTCTGCATTCCACTGATGACATCTCCCTTCAGTCAGAGGCACCACTAGCTACTTAATACTGAGGATACCTCTGGCTATCTACTGTAATGCTAAGGGGCACCTGTAGCTACCTGTGACAGGCAAGGGAAGTAAGGGAGAAATTACATTTGGACCAGCCAGCACACTTGTGGTGCGGTTCAGTAGGTTCATGGAGGGTAAAGTTTAGGGTGCCAGGACATCTGTGCCTATAGGCTCCTGTGATATAAATCCAGGCATGCTCTAATGTCACTGGCAGTCTTTTATTTTCCACTCCTTGTTTCAAGACTATTCTAGCCATGGGACATAACTCTTATTTGTAATGGAGTTCATTAATCCCCAAAACACACTGATAAGTTAATTGGCTCGCCACAACATTGACCTTTGACTTTAATAGGTACACATGCAGTGGCGGCGCTACACTGGGCCCCCCAGGAATTACTGTGCTCCCCCGAGTGCCCCCTGCTCAGTAACATACAGTTAACAGTTTTCAGGCTCAAGAAGCATACAGTGAACAGGTTAGGGTCTGTAGAAAACGCTCCATGTCAGCCAGAGTCTATGCAGGTGTTAAGTAGACCAAGGGTCTTATCTATTAGCCATAAATACCTCATAATCCTTGTAAGATTCCTTGTAATTAAGGTATCTGGGTGACACTTATATTTGCAAAAAATCTCTCTAACTCCCGATTGTATGTTCTGACATTGTCAGTCAACAGGCATAGAGTCTGAAGAAGGCTTACAAGCTGAAAGCCTACGTTTTTAGCTTTACATTAGCCAAGAAACTAGAGCTTATATTTTACAGACAAAAAGTGTTGAATCAAGATAATAATCTTATCACTAAAGCTCGCCAAACATGGATTTGATCACCCAAGTGGGCCCCACCAGCCAGCCATCGTTCCCCAATTTGAAACTGGAGCCGCCACTGTACATATGCCTATGGTAGGATTAAATCGTGAGCTCCTCAGAGGGTCAGTAACCATTATTGTGCACTTTCTGTAAATCCAATAAACTTCATTTCACTTCTCAAATATCACTGTGTGTGTCTCCTGTATGATATATTTAACTGGCATTTTTTATCACAACAACCAAGGATTTATACAAGAAAATTATGATGATTAACAAGGTTGCCCAAGCTTTCGCATCCCACTGTATGCTTTATTGAAGTCCTAAGCCTTACCTGTATGTAATGGCTTCAGTGAAGTCCTTGGTGTTGAAGTCACACAGTCTGTAGCCTTCTCTTTTAAAAGCCAGCACAGCATTTGGGCCAAGCCAAACACTTCCATCCATTCGGGGGGTGAAATGGACTCCAAGGAAAGGAAAGCGAGGGTCAGGAACCTGCAGCCCAATACGGAGAGACATATGAACACCTTCTATACATCATACAATGACAATACAACAAGTCTCAATAGAGCTGGAACTTAAAGAGGAACTTTAAACAAGAATTTAATTCCAATCAGTAGCTGATACCCCCCATTCTAACAAGAAATCTTTACTTTTTCTCAAATAGATCATGAGGGGGGTCTGTATGGCTGAAATTGTAGTGAAACCCCTCCCACAGTGTGATGTCAGCACCTAGGTCCTGACAGTTTGCTGTCCGTGAACCTCGTTGATTTGTGGGAAATAATGGCTTTCCCAAATGCCAAGCAATAAATATCTCCCTCTGTGCATGGAACTCTCAGTAACGAACATATTCCATATAGATCACCTGGCAGAACTAAAGATTATAAATTTGAGAATGTAAATCAGAGAAAGGAAAGATCTTATAATGAGCAGACACTGACTAAATAAATAATTTATAAATGAATATTGTAAACAATAAGCAATTTTACACACACACACACACACACACACACACACACACACACACACACACACACAGCAGTCCTATTAGTCATATGAAAAAGTACACCCTATGCTAAGTTTTTCTTTTGCACAATTTTCACAAAAGGCACATAAATAACTGTAAATGCATTCAAACTAAAAATTCTAAATGCAATAAAGGGAGATCCATTCCTGACTAGGGATGATTAGTGAGATTCAAATAATTCTAAATTGATGAAGTATTATGCAAATGCACACAACTTGAAAATAGATCAATCTAATGAAGCCATTTTAAAGTTGCATAAAAATTTGCATAATCCTGTATGAATTCGTATTTTTTTGCATCTATGACTAGGGATGAGCATTCAAATTCAGACGGTTTTCTGAGTCAGACCCACTGCGCGAAAGGGGGTGGCAGTGGAGGGTTAGCTCACCCTTGCACATCTGTGCTCCAGCTCTCTACAATACGTCCTCCTTCACAGCGAGAAGGCGGGAGCATCGGCAAGCTGGAAGGAACTCACAAGAGTGAGTTAACCACCCTACATTGATCAGCAGATGTAAAGATTTGTGTTCTGATCCAAAGCATTTGGAACACTTCCAAATTTGAATGTTCATCCCTATTCATGACCTAAAGATACAAAAAAAAAGCCCTTTGCTGCCATCTAGTAGCAACACTGATTACAGCGCTCAACAATTCAGACAGTCTAAAAAAATAAAAAAAAAACACCTAAGTACAGTCCAAAAAAGCTGAACCCTTCGAGCCTCCAGTTGGATTTCATTTTATCAATATTACAGAGTTTCAGGCCACTTGGGCTCTGGTTGTGCATTTCTCTATATTATATCTTTGCTAAGTTACTGCATATGCCCTTTGCAAATACTGTTCAATTATCACATGACACAGTCAAAAACGACCAAGGTGAGTAGTTATTTGAATGAATGCCCTTCAGACATCAGGAATAATACATTGAATATAATGCATTTAAATGAATACTTACTGGGTAGATGTTGCCTTTCACAAGATAGCATTTCTCTGGCTTCAGCACCAAGTAATCACCACGGAAAGGAACGATACGCGGTTCCGAGCTACACCCGCTGACCTGAGACAGACGGTCTGAAAACAGACCAGCGCACGTCAACACATATTTACAATATACCTCTTCTCCCTGTTCAAAAATAAATAAAAAGTGAGTTGTAACCAAAGGTGCTCTTAAAGTGTACACAAGATGGGTTGAGGTGCAGAATTTATACTTGCCTGAGGCTTCCTCCAGCCCCATGTGGTCCGTGGGCTCCATCACTGTCCTCCCCAGCCACTCCATCCCGTGGTCACCTCTAAATGTTGGCCAGATGCGGACAGTTGTGCTATTCTGAGCGGCCACGCCCAGTCTTGGTGCGCTACTGGGGGCATGCAAGAGGCTGGGTATGTGCAGAACAGCTCAATTGTCCAAGTTACCTGAGGTGACCACAGTACAGAGGAGAACGGCAATGAAGCCCACTGACCACATGTGGCTAGAGGAAGCCCCAGGTAAATAAACATATTGTCCTATGTCCGGTCTCAGGTTTCCTATAACCAGTCCTGACATAATGCACTTTAAGTGTCCAGTAGGCAAAATGGGGACTCATAGAACCCTGCAAGAGCAGATACTGGACTCAATAAAGGTACAGATTGGTAGGTTAGCTTCATTTTTTCTTACAGTATTTAATATGTAGTCTTATCCTTTGCATACAATTAAGGAAAAACAAATTCCTATATTACGCAACAGGAAATCACTGTGACAGCTTTAGAAGCCCTCATACTGTGGCTGACAATGTGAACACTGGTTTTGGTACCTTGGTCTAGGGAACAGGCAGAAGCCCAGTACCTGTCAGACCACACCTCCCAGAGTTCTCTTAGCAGCCTTTGCAAGGGCAGAAAATTGCCATGGCAGTTCTTTAGGAGTGAGTGTGGCTAACCAACAAAATCTAGATTTTGTGACACGGGTAAATATTTTTTAAACCTTTATGTACTTTACTCTAGTATAACAATTTCTGCTTTTCGTGCTGGTATTTTATTGTTACATTTCAGTAAGGATTAGTATAGATTATTTTTTATTTATATAGCACCAACATATTCCACAGCACTGTACAAAGTACAAAACAAATCAGGACATCCAGTAATACAAGTACAAAAAAAACATACATACCGTATTTTACAGCATATAAGACACACTTTTTCTACAGAAAAAAATGGGGAGAAAAAGATCCTGCGTCTTATATGCCAGATACAGGGAGTCCCCGACTTACAAATGCTGGGGAGAAAAGGGCAACATGCTGGGGAGAAAAGGGCAACATGTTGGGGAGAAAAGGGGACACACTGGAGGTCCCACGGGGAGAAAAGGGGACACAGAGGGCACACTGGGGAGAAAAGGGCAACACGCTGGGGAGAAAAGGGGAACACACTGGGGAGAAAAGGGGAACACACTGGGGAGAAAAGGGGAACACACTGGGGAGAAAAGGGGAACACACTGGGGAGAAAAGGGCAACACGCTGGGGAGAAAAGGGGAACACACTGGGGAGAAAAGGGCAACACGCTGGGGAGAAAAGGGCAACACACTGGGGAGAAAAGGGCAGCACACTGGGGAGAAAAGGGGAACACACTGGGGAGAAAAGGGGAACACACTGGGGAGAAAAGGGGAACACACTGGGGAGAAAAGGGGAACACACTGGGGAGAAAAGGGGACACACTGGAGGTCCCACGGGGGACAAAAGGGGACACACTGGAGGTCCCACGGGGGAGAAAAGGGGACACATTAGAGGGCACACTGGGGAGAAAAGGGCAACATGCTGGGGAGAAAAGGACAACACGCTGGGGAGAAAAGGGGAACACACTGGGGAGAAAAGGGGAACACACTGGGGAGAAAAGGGGGCACACTGGGAAGAGAAGAGGAACACTTCTAATTGGGTTAGAAAATCTACAAGACGCTTCTGGAATATGGACGCACCAGGTTTAGTATATATTTTTGTTCCTGGTTTTTGCCCTCTAAACCTAGGTGTGTCTTTTAGTTCGGAGAGTCTTATATGCTGAAAAATATGGTAGCTTATGTGGGGTTTGCAACATCACCAATACTGGTACATTTATTAAATTACCTTTAAATTTCTGATAGCAACTGGATAATCCAAACCTGTAGAAAAGAATATCACAACTTTGTTATTCCATTTTGAAAAATTGTCTTCAACAGGAATATATCATATACAGAACGCCTAATTTACCAAGAATAGAGACACACTGCGTATACAGGAGCCCTCCTTATTACCTGAGGCTGGAAATACTCTCTGAATAATGATACTCTGTTGTTTCCAATATTTGATACAATATACATTATTACTGCTGAGTAACTCAATCTGCTCACTCTGTATACAGCTTTCTCCATTAAGGAATGCATGGGAAAGCAGTAGTATGCTCTGTGACAGTCCCACTCATAGATGCTGCCTTGTACAGGTCTACATTACAGTGAACTATTGGCTCAGTAAATTTTGCAAATAAAGGGCAACTGAACTAAGAGGGATACAGAGGCAGCCATATTTATTCTACATTTATTTCCTTTTAAACAATACCAGTGACCTGGAAGTCCTGCTGGTCTACTTGGCTGCAGTAGTGTCTGAATCACACACCTGAAACAAGCATGTGACTAATTTGGTTAGATTTCAGTCAGAGCATTTGATCTGCATGCTTGTTCAGGGTCTATGGCTAAAAGGATCAGCAGGACAGCCAGGCAACTGATATGGTTTAAAAGAAATAAATATGGCAGCCCCCATATCCTTGTCAGTTCAGGTATATTTTAAAGCAGGTCACATTTAAAGCCAGTTTTCTTATCTTCAACCGGGCAATTTTTGCCCCAGTCTCCCATTCTCTCTCTCTCTTTCTCTCATGCTCTATTCTGGAAACCTTGACATTCTCTACATACAACTTAGCCATGTCTCTGTAACTTGGTGAATACGGCAGTATGCCATTTCCCGCACAACATGGTAGCAGCAATTACAGGTCTTAGTAACGTTATGGGTAAAGAGTACAGATGGTCAATGAGATGCAAACTATGCAAATTGGTATGCAAATTGATGTGGCTTTCCACTTAGGTGGAATTTGATTGGCCCATTTTTGAGCTGCATAAATTTGCATACACAATTTGCGTAATCCTGCATCAACTCGGGATTTTTTTATTTTTTTTTTGCATCTCATTGACCATCCCTAGTACAGACAATGAAAAAAACACATAAATCCAGGCACATTGACTAAAGTTAGGACATTTAAATGCGTTATTATGGAGGTGCTAAAGGGGGTGTGGCCAGCAAAATGGCTAAGACAGTGAACATGAATGTATTTCGTTAGCTTCCTTGTGAGTTTAGTTTGATGCACTATCTGTCCCAGGAGAGGACGTCAGGATATGCGCTCCTACTCTTTAGATAGGTTTGATGCAATGAATGTTTGCAAGTCTGCACTATGCATACAGGGCCAGAGTTTGGACACCTACGAATACCTGGGTATTTCTGAGCAGTGCAGGTGACTATGCAAGGAAATGCATTCTTTTGCAATTTAGACCCCGGCTTTTAACTTAGCTGTAGGGATAGCAGTGGTGCCTGGATGATCGATTCCTGTGAATGCATTTGTTTGAGCATTTGCATGGGAGTTTGCAAAGGGTTACGGTAACTGTCTTAGTACAGACTATGCACATATGAGCAGGTTGAACACAAGGTGATGCAGTTCATCCATATATTTACATACATTTATAGGCACTCTTGCACCTACTACTCCACATTGGAGAAATCTACAAGTTATAATCATTTTTTTAAAAAAAAAAAAAAGAAGAGCTGAAAATCGAGA